>NC_056729.1:488093352-488110852 GCF_019279795.1 Protopterus annectens
TCTTTTCAATATTTCCTGTGATCTGAACTCTGTGATTTACTGTGAATATATATTCAGCATTTTCATGAACTTTTATTATTTATTATTAAATATATTTAAAACTTTTATTGAGGCAGATACTTCTAGATAGCATCTAACCTTTGAGAGTATATATATATTTATTTGGTGACACTGTGTGTGCCACTCCAGAAGACCTAGCCATCTTGGTGAACTACTACCATTTGTACTAGTATAAATATTATATAGTATAATTGGACACTCTTTTAAGAGCCTTATAGTAACTGACTGGTAGCAGTGATAACTACCTTATAGTATGGGCAAAGCTGGTAGAGTGGGTAATCTATGCCAGCCTTTCCCAGGTGTGTGTGTGTGTGTGTGTGTGTGTGTGTGTGTGTGTGTGTGTGTGTGTGTGTGTGTGTGTATGTAAGAATCAAACCTCACAGAGTGTGTGTGTGTGTGTGTGTGTGTGTGTGTGTGTGTGTGTGTGTGTGTGTGTGTGTGTGTGTGTGTGTGTCAGCTACTTGAGGTAGGGACATGAAGCACTGGGTTTACAGGGTGGGAGCTGGAGGACATGGCTTTGACACTCGGCTGATGACCTAACCATACAGCTATACCAGTGGGGAGTCTTATTGGGGACCTGGAGGGAGACAGATATAAAGACATCCAGACCCTGGGCAGAGTGTGTTCCCTGTGTGTTCTTAAGGAAAACTGTACTAGATGCAGAGAGGTCTGCACCTGGAAGTACTGAGTGTATCCATTTGTATCCCAAGTACACATCCCTCTCCAGTGTCAGTGGTGAGGATTCAGGCTCCATGATTACTGGCCCAGCATGGGGATGACACATATTGGTGGCCATCACATATTGGTAGCAGTGGTGCATCACACAAGTATATATATATATATATATATATATATATATATATATATATATATATATATATATTAGAAAATATGGAAATATTTCATAATGCGTGCCATATAACAGCAAGCTATAGAAAACAATTACTAATTTTCTCATGCTCATTACAGTATGGTATGTGAATATTGTACAGAATGCATTATTTACTAATATATTGCAAAATAATTATCCATAATAAAAAAGAAATCTAGTGAAAAGTGATTGCAGGAGATGTTATAAAAGCAAGGATGATCAGTTATGTTTTCAAAACTATGTAAATTCACAAAACTGAAGAATAATACAGAACTCACTGCTGAGCCTTGGTAGATACTTGTTCAGTCTGTTTTGTCACAAATGTTATGGAAGTAGCTCTAGAGCCATTAGCTATGTACTTATGGTCACTGCCAATTTCCAAGAGTCACTTAATAAGAGTGTGCTACCTAATGGCATCAAAAGCTTTTTCAGAGATTAGAGAGTTGCAGTGGGTTTGTCATTTTTGAATTTGGAAAGAGCATGGTTTGTAGATTTAAAATGGTTCATGTGGAAATATCTACTCTATGCTCTGACCTAAAGCTACAAGGGGAAACAACAAGGTCCTGATACAGTATGTAGGACGTGAGTTCTTCATTTAATAATTCATTCATTATTTCAGGCAGTCTCTTCTTTATTTTATAGATGTTAATATGTAAGGGGCAACCTATAGTCAGAGTTTCAAGTGAAATTTGGCAAAGCAAACTTATATGGTAATATTATATTTGAAATATTCCATTTTGAGTTTCTGATAACTGACAGAACTATGAAGAGTATAAATGTGAATGATAATCACAAATAGCATCTTGATATAAATCTTGAAAATTCCTATAAGGACTAGAATGATTGAAAACAATCTTTATGAAAAAAATCATTAGAAATAACTACAAATAAATGGTCACTTATAGCCTCAAACTGAACTTTATGTCTTAGCACATTAACCTCATAAAATGTTGGTATCCAGTATAATAAAGATGAGTTACCACAGTAAGAATATTTAATTGGTAGAGAGACCTTTTATACAACACCTAAGCATGGTACTGATTATAATATGCTAGATTCAGGGCTTAACTAGTTATGATTAAAATCCCCAAGGTTATCTATGTCACTTTGTCTAGTTACTGATGCTTAACATCTTCTAAGTAAGCAATGCCATTAAAGCAGTTTCACTGTCAAATGAAATGCATAGACTACAAAAGTGCTATGATCACAACCTTTACTGAAAGTTAAAACATTAAACAAACACCATGCTTTACATTAATGTTTAATATGCTACATCTTTCTGCAGTAAAAGTGCTCTACTACCTCAGTTCTGCCATCAGAAGCTATAGTTTGTGTACATAAAGCCTAACCTCGTCCATGTTTTTGATTGTATCACCCGTGATTCAGTAAGACTGCAGGCATCATATGTGCATTCTGCACTTCAGATATTAAATGCACCAGATTTCATTCACAGACGTTGTAGACTCCTTATATAAACTACAGACATTTTAAATCAGATTTCTTTCCGGAGTGGAGCATGTGTCAATTATTTGCATAGCATGAATTAACATGTTTTTGGTGAGTATGCTGAAATATAAACAAACGCTCCTTCCTGGTCTCTATCAGTCTTTGTTTTTCACTTAAGTTTCCAACATGATGAGGAGGGGATTGCTTGAGAATAGCTTTCTTTAGCTTAACTGGGGGCAAAGAATAACTGTTGGACTGAAGTTCTTGAGGACACTGAAACTCTTATAATAATGTAGAATTACTGCAGATTTGCAATTTAGGGAAGCTCTCTTTTGTACTACAGTTAAATAGATCAAAAAAGGTGATGCAAGTTGGTTGGCAGCAGTCTAAAGGAACATTGATGGAATTCTATTCAGAGAGGCAGGGCCAAAATGTTTTAGTTTCTTTCAGACAACTGAAATGCTGAGAGACTTAACAGAGAAGTAAGATATTTGTGGATATGAGAGAGACAGATGATGATAAGAAGATAAAGAGGGATTGTATCTTGTTATAGGAATACCAGGACAATTGTTGGACAGTGATTTATAGGGTGTGATCAAAAAGTGGGTTACCAGATGAAGGATAGCAGGGACTAAAGAGGCAGTTTAGTATTATTTATTAGAGTTACAGTTTTACAAGAGTTTATTACTTCTTGGAAAAGCTGAAGAGTGGAACTGTTTTCTGTTAGCAAGGCAGTCTGTCCAAAACCTATCCCTGTGAGTTATGAGTTTATGATATTTTTGTTAATCCAAGGCAGGGATTTTGATTTGATGCACATTTTTTTTTCATAGTGGAGCAGACCTGTTAATGACAGCCATCATGGTAGTATTGATGAAGGTCACTGCATCCTTCAGTTGTGGGCACTGGAAACTACAGACCAGTAAGTCTATGTTATAAATAGATTGTATAAAAAAAATCAACAAGCTTTAGCTTCTGTTTTCTATGATTAATGCTGCCTTTAGCAGTTTACTTGCTAACCATATAGTAAAGTGAGATGAATAATCATTTATGCTATTAGACATGGTGCCGACTACTTTAATATTATTGAAAGAACTGATAAAACCCTAGTTAATAGTAAATTATTTGTGGGTATACTTCTGTTTGGTGAATTGTTGCTGTAAGAATTTGCACTAGCCTAAACACATAAACTCCAGGATATGAGAAGAGATTAGAATAATTTGCCAAGTTTGTGTTTTTCATGTGTATGTGTATACACATATGTTGTCTCACTCACCCCTTTGTTGTTTATCCCAATAATGGATACAAGCATATTTGCATTTTACCTCCCTGATGCTGATACAAATATTTCTTGCTGTTTGCTGGTATGTTCTTTGGGTTATGGTTCATGCCACTGACTAACTTTCCTGAGAGGCATAAACCATTAAGCCTATAAGATTGCCTCAATTAACGCATTATGGCAACTAATTTTACTTGTTTACCATTTAGAATAAGCTTTTGTAATCAGTTCCTCCAAAACAAATCAGGAGCTTCAGCCTTTACCATGAGTAATTGCAGCTCTTCCCTGTTTCTCACAACATACTATAGCCATCACCTGTCCAAATAACAGCAATTTTTCTCCAAAGGTTTAAGTATAACTGCAGTAGTTTTCCATATTTCTGAGAAAAATGGGATAAAACAGTTTCCCTGAAATAATACATAATACACCTGTGCCAATCTCCAAGTGTATTTTTTGTCTGCCATAGAGGTAGATATAAATGCTTCCTTTCCTTCATCAACAGTGAACACATTGCCAGTTCTACTTTTTCTGTAAACACATGCTTTGTATTCATATTTTAGAAAATATTTATTTTTCCATGAGACAACATGCTGTGTCAGTGTATCCCAATTTCCCTCTGCTATAGCTATATTATTTCCCTTTTGTAAAGCTGCAAATCTTGTGGACTATGGTTGCTATTATTGTAGACATGATACAACTTTTACATTTCTTGCTTACAGCTTGGATTTTGACTTTATGCATTATGGTCACAGATTTGTCATGTTTCTCACCCTCTAATAAGGTATCTCAGTTTGCCATTTCCTCATTGACAGGGGCGACAGGTGCTGATGAGGTTCCTTTTTTGAGGATAAGCTCTAGGCTAGGCTTGTAAGGGCCCCAGGTTATTAGCCAGTAACCTCCTATGATCTTATGATCCATATTCAGGGCAATCTCAAACATTCTTGTAAATACTAAATTCAATGCAGATAGCAGCTTTCTCTGTGCAGCCTCATTGTCAGTACCACTAATAAATCTATCTTGCAATGATGCATCCAGGTTTAAACCAGTTCAGTGTACATTGTTTCAGGACCATTGTGTACATGCCAGAGACTCAATAACCTTCTGGATATAATGATTACAAAGAAATGTTTCCATACCACAGTCTCAATAGCCTTCTGGATATAATGATTGCAATTAAATGTTTCTGCTGTTATTGATGATTTGAGCAAAAGTGCCCCTTTAACATTTTTGCTTTGTATTTATTGTTTTTTCCTCTTGTGTTTATGTGGACAAATCATGCTTTGAAGTAGATGAAATGTGGAAGCAGCCATCAACTTACTAATATCATTCACAATGAAAAATAGCTTAGTTGTCTTAGTATATATGTTGACTTTGACCCCATAACTAGCTTATATTTATCAGTTCTTCACAGCTAAGTCATCTTTGCTTTATCATAAAAGTTTGTAATAACTTTTCATGTACTCTTTCCAGTGTGGTGTACTTGCAAAGAGCATATAACAAGATTATATACATTCTCTTTGAGGCACATTTATTGAATGATGCCTGACGTGAAGCATGGATGCATGTTTAATAACAAATAGTTTTATTGCTGTCATAGAAACAAACTGAATAAAATAATGTTTATTTATTTTTTTATCTATCTTCATTTACTGGGAAAGTCCGACTAGGATAAAACCCTTTTTCAGCAGAGGCCCATACAGGAAAGAGAGTGAAAGGTTAAAATATCATGATATAGTGTATATACATGAAGAAGAAAAAAAAAAAACATTTACCGTAGTTTACATAAAAATCATTTAGAAACTGAGCATGTAAATAACTTATATGAGTATATACAGTGTGTGATCATTCATTTCAAATGGACAAAGGCTTATATGGAGCAAACAGAAATATAACATTGAAAAAAGTAGGTCAGATTCATAAACGTCTGTACTAAGTGTACACTGTGTATACACTGTTCTGAGTGAACAGACAACACAAGCATAACTCCCACCTTCTTCCTCCTAGTTGTAATGTTCCTACTGATTTTCTTGCAGCCTTAAATATCATGGGGGATTCATAAAGATTACCACTTTAGAACTACATGTACACTTAGTATAATCTTTCTGAGTGAATCGATAGCACAAAAAATGTGTTAGGGATATATTTAAATACAGATCCTGTACACTTGGTGTAGGTGTTCATGAATCTGGCCCACTGTAATATTACCTGTGATTTTTAGCAAATAAATAATGAACAATGAAAAGAAGAACCAGCTTAACTATGGCAATATTAAAAACAGAGGAAGGTGGTCGATAGTATAATATAATATTAGTTAGTAGTAGAGTAGCTACGAATGTTTCATTGCATATAAATCTGAGCAGTAAGGTAATTAGGAAAGTGAGAATAATTGGGAGCTTATTTGACTGTATTAGTTTTGGATACATGAGGAGAGAGACAGTAGTAAAACTATGACAGGGGTCATGTTCTAATTATTGAGAAAAGCCTTGTCACTCTGAGTTTGTGATTCATCTAATTTATTTAAACAAAGTTAATCCTTGTGGTTTATATGCAAGTATGTACAATTTTCTTTACCATTTAAATCCAACTCACCATAAGACTTTTAATTTTAAATTTGGTTGTAGACATGAGATATTAATAACTTTGACTTACATAAGTTCATAGGAGGTTACTAGATTAATGGCCCTTAGAGCCCTTACAAGCCTAGCCATATTTATCCTGAGTTGCCCCAATTGCTGCTGGTTAGGTTAGTGAAGTTCAAAGAGGTAAGGGTCTATTGTAGTTAATACCGACTTCCTCTGTCGAGGAGGGACATGGGCTCCACCCCAGGAGTGAATTTGCGGTCACCCATCCAGTGATCTAGGTTGATTTTGAAGAGGGTCAGGGAGGAGCTCCATTTCATGTGAATTGGAAGCTAGTTCCAGAGAAGTGGGATTCTCTGGTAGATGTATCTATCTCTTCAACATGACCTGTTCATGTCAGAGGCTAGGTTAAGATCCCTGGAGTGAGAGATCCTCCTGCACTATGATTTGCAAATATGTAGCATTTCCATCAGGGCTGGGTCAGAGACTGCCCTGTAAGCCAGGCACAGGTCACTCCTTAGCAACCTGTAGGAGACAGAATACAGTGACAGGGCTTTCAGTCTTTCCGCATAAAACTTGTATTGTGCACCCTTTAATTTCTTTGCAATAAACCTCTGTGGTCTCTCCAATTGTTGCAGGTGTCTGGTGAGGTACATTCAAAAAGGAGCACTGTACTTGATTACTGGTCTGATGAGGGCCAAGTATAATGGAATTATGACGTCCTTGGATCTAGATGCATTGCCATTACTTATAAGATGTACCATGTAGAAGGATTTCCTTACTACTGTGGCTACATAGTGGTCAAAGTTCAGTTTGCTATCAACCTGAGTACCCAGATCATTCTGTCTATAATGTAATTAGCAGGGATGTCAGCTTTCCCAAAGGGAATAATAATGCATTTTTTGCATTTAGCTTTAATCTGTGGCTCTGGCACCAATCATTTGTCTGCATTAACTCTGTTTACAGTATATTAACATCATTGGGAGACTCAGTGACTGCTCCTAATTTGTAATTGTCAGCAAACGTGGTCAGCCATAGGTCGCCTAAGTTTGCCTGGGCTTCTGAGAAACATATTCCAAACAGTAAGGGGCCCAGCACAGACCACTGTGGTATGCCACTGGTAACTGGTCTTTTGCTAAAGGTGAAGTCACCCACTTTGAGAGCATGTGTCCTGTTGGTGAGCCAGTTGGCTACCCATCTGGTAATGCAGGGATTAATTCCCAAATGGGAGAGTTTCTCTATAATACCTGACTGGGGGATTGTGTCAAATGCCTTTGCAAGATCAAGGTAGGTGGTATGCACTGTCTTTCCTTCACCCAGAGCCTTGGTGACTTTCATGAAGAAGTCAACCATGTTTAACAGGCATGATCTACCTTTAATGAATCCAAGCTAGGTTGGGTCCAGAGTTGGAAGATTACCTATGTCGTTGTTAATAAGGTCCATAATGATTCTTTCCATGGCCTTGCAGATGAGGCTAGTCAAGCTTATCGGCCTATAATTCCCAGGGTCAGTTGATGGCCCCTCTTTGTGCAGAGTGATTACTGTTGCTGTCCTCCATTCCATGATAATATAGCCAGTTTTCAGGCTATGGTTAAACAAGGATCCAACTGGTCTGCTGGTTCATGTTTTAAAGCAACCATGGATATTGTCTGGTCCCATTGATGCCATGTTTTTGGCCTTAGAGAGTGCCAAGATGACCTGCTCTCGAGATAATAAGTTGAGGAATGATGGCAGGTAAACTTTGGGGGATGACTGGAGGGGACAGATGGGCGAAGTTTTCTCCAAATATGTCAGCCAGCAGGTTGGCTATTACCTCCGTTTAAGTATAGGTGGTGCCATCCACAACCGGTTCAGCACAAAGCTGGGTATTCCTTTTTAAATTTCAAACATAGTTAAAGAATGCTTTGTGATTATCCTTTGCTAGGGAGGCTACTTTTGCTTCATAATTAGCTTTTGGAGGACTTTACAAGATCTCTAATTTGCTTTTTTAAGCTAGAGAGGGACTTCTTCCTCTGCTGAGCCACTTCCCTCCTGGACATTAGATTCTTTCTCTTGTTGTATAGCTTATTTATACTAAGGGTCCACGAGGGTGGTTTGTTTTTTTGGCAAAACCTAGTTTTAATCCAGTCAGGTACAGCTGATACTATACAACTGCTTAAGTGGTTATACAGGGAATTGGTGTACACCTCTGAATAGGAGTCTTGTGTTGTCTGCATTTGTGGGAACTTTGAAACTTGATATACCATCACTTAGTAGGAGGTAATTTGTCTTAGAAAAATTCTTAAGCATTTTTGAGCTTGATGGGGTATCTGGTCTTATAAATACATCAAATGAGACTGAGATAAAATGAAAGCTGGTGAGCTACAAATTTTATCTTTAATTATAAATTAATAGATCCACAACTCATGCCAAATATTTTGTATAAAATATTTGAAATCTATGGAAAGCTGTTTAAATGTTAACCAGTGTGCCCCTAAGTCAGCCATATTGCCCTTCTCATCTAATATATAACTGTTTTTTTTTTTACCTTTTAGTTATTATTTGTGGTGCTATTGTCCTTCTCTCCAAAATAACTTTAATCAGCAGGCGGGTAAGCTTCTATCTATAATATTGCCCTGGGACAATATAGACTGTAACTCCACTCAATAAGCATTTACAGGGTGTCCTCCCTTTATTTTCTTCCCTGATATCATACACTTATCTCCATACATATCCACTGCTAATCTTTCTCTTTATTCATCTTGTACTTTGAGTGTGTGGTACCACAATACTTATCACCGACAATCTTTCTGTCACACCTAAACAGTTAGAGTGCCTATCATTACCATTCAAGTAAAAATCATTTAAATTTCATAATTTCTGGAGAAATCTTTTCGAATATCTGAGTTGCTCAACTGTTTCACTCAGAAAATAATTGCAAGCCTAACTAAAGTTAAGCATACAGACTAGTTATGATATGCATAAAGAAACCTTGCCTAGGATTCGGAAGTGTTTCCACCAGCAGTAAGCCCTATTTAGCACTGACAATAGCTGTTCCTGATTCAGGGACAGCCCTATGGCAGTGCTTTTAAGGTGCAGCACCATGGTGGACTGTCTATCTGGCTGATCATAAATGTAAATGCGGCATTCTAGGTGAAAGGTTTGTGATGATGAGCCATGTGCTCTTTCCCAGAAATACTTGCGGTAAGTGATTCATAGAATCACTTGGCTGCATAAATTAGCACTATCAGCTGTATTAATTAACCTAGCCAAAAGTTCATTTTTACCCATGATTTCAGTAGAAGAGATCACGTTAGAGTTAAGTGCCAAAAGGTTTTTCAAAAAGTTAGTAGTGGGAGGGGTGTATGCCCATGGCTGCATGTCTGAGTCCATTCAGTGGTATGCATGATCTCAGGTAAGTATATATGTTTGAGTGTATATCTGCCTAGCTGGTCACTGTGTGGAGATGTAATTAGGAGGGATTCACTTCAAAATCCTGAAATTCCGAAACATTGAATGTCATATGATAGAAACCATATGATCAGTGTTTCAGAATATTGAAATTCCGAAATAAATCCTCCCAAAAAACACACAACAAAATTTTAAACATTTCTACAAGGGGGCAAGCCCCCCCTGCACCCCCCACACCCCCACTACTTAAATATACCAACTCTGAGATTGCAATACAGTGAGGGGAAAGGGAAATCTCCCGTTCTGCGCTGTATGCAGATCTCCATTCAGAATTTTGAAATTCTGAAACTTTGATCATATGGTCTCGACCATATGAATTTCGAGATTTCAGGATTTTGATATTCTGAAGGGAACCCAATTAGGAGATCTTTAGGATAGGTATGTAGGTGTGTGTGTGTGTGTGTGTGTGTGTGTGTGTGTGTGTGTGTGTGTGTGTATGGATGAATGAATGCATAAGTATGACCGAGTGGGTGTGTGTGCTTGATATATGGGGAGCGTGTGTGTGTGTGTGTGTGTGTGTGTGTGTGTGTGTGTGTGTGTGTGTGTGTGTGTGTGTGTGTGTGTGTGTGTGTGTGTGTGTGTGTGTGTGTGTGTGTATGTGTGTGTGTGTGTGTGTGTGTGTATGTATGGATGAATGAATGCATAAGTATGACCGAGTGGGTGTGTGTGCTTGATATATGGGGAGTGTGTGTGTGCTTGATATATGGGGAGTGTGTGTGTGTGTGTGTGTGTGTGTGTGTGTGTGTGTGTGTGTGTGTGTGTGTGTGTGTGTCTGTCTGAGTGTCTGGGTGTCTGTGTTTGAATGAGTGAATGGGAGGGTGCTTGTGCATAACAAGCAGTGCTTAGCACAACAAAGTGCTTGTTAGTGCTTGCAGTAATCACTGAACAATTCAGAAACATGCAAGTTAACTGACAATGAGTTTTTTTCTCATTGCAATAATGTGTCTCTGAATCTCTGGTTTCCATGATTATATTAATGGCCCTTTTTGCTGCAGTGTAACTGTTTACGGCAGGTCTGATTCTGAATCCTGCCACTTCTTAACCTTCTTAACAAGAATGGTTAACAAGAAGTTGTTAATAATTCACCATAAATTTACTTACTCCATAAAGCTATATTAAAATAAAAGAATAAAAAAAAAAGATATATGATACACATTCAGACTTTGCACGGATTTTCAAACCTTTAGCTTCAAGCAAAGAAAATTTAATGTTCTTATTTCATCAAATCTGATAATGTAGTCTTTGATGAATATTAATCTATTCCTTCAGCACTTTATAAATTGTTCATATTCCACTTCTTAATAAAGTCACATGACTCCTTCCTGCATGTTTAACCATCTTAACCCTGGATATGCACACATGAGCAGTGGTATCTTTTCAGATGACTTCACTGTTTCCTCTTATTCATTCTCAACCTCTACTAATATATCTATGTCCCTTAATTCAATGGTCTCTATCTTTCTGTTGCACACAAATTTGTGTCAAGTATATAAGCCATTTCTTAATAGGCTGAATATCATTCTCTGGCTAATAAAACATATCATCTTACCATTCCAGCGTATTTGTAATGCTGTCAATGAAGGCAATTTCAACTTCACTTTTTCTCTGTTTTTACTCTTATGTTACATCTGTAAAGAGAATCCTATGCTGCAGTGCCATTTTCAAAATCATCATACTCTACAAAGATTGCACAACACAATACAATGCAGAAACACAATATCTGTCCTGGATTCCACAATCTCCGCAGTACTAAGTTGTTTTATTAAGATGACATAAAAATCACCAGAATCGACCTAGATTTTCTTTACTTCATCTCAGCCATTTGCAACTCCAGAATTTTGGTCTATACAATACCTAATAATTCTTTAGCAAACCTTGTCTAATCTGACAGATTGCTTTAAAAATGGTCAGATAAATTAAACTTTTCCTTACCTTATAAAACACCGCATATTCGCTGGTTCACACACATTTTCCCTCTCTGTAGTAATTAAGTACTGTTTTTGCCATTTCTCTAAAGTTATCACTGACCAGTGACACTGCTCTGTGTCAACCATTGTGCAAATAATGTCCACAAAAATTTAAGCTGTAGTGTACAAGACCGTTGTTGTGCATGCATGTGATGTGCATGCCTTTTATCTGATATTATTATTTTAAGGGATGGCAAATATAGAGCACAGAGTCATACAGACTGCATGGGGGTGGGGGTGTACCCAAGCATATTCAAGGCATATTTAGACACATCCATTATCCAGCTATGTCACTAAGGCAGCACGAGTATGTTTTAAAGGCTATTTTGATTTGCTTTACATATTCAATTATATGTATACTTGGTACTTAACATTTTCACTTTTTTTTTTGAAAATGTAATTTTTATTCAACAACATGCACACAGATGTGTGTTTTATTATTAATGAGTTAACCAGTCTGGGAGATGCAGAGGTAACATTATCAGGGGTACTATCTACATTAATGAATTATAATTTTAGCTTTACCATAATGAGTGAATATGGGACTAGATGTGACATTTTGTGGTCAGAATTATACATTGTCAAATAAAATCCCTCCATAGCTACACATCAATGTGTTTTATGTGACCACAACAGTTGTATTTATTGTCAGTACACATTACCATATTCCAAACTGTACATAATGAAGTGCTCATACAGTAATCATTGTCTGTAGACAAAATGTGTATTACCAAAGGATTCTGTGCTGTAAGTCAGGCTCCAACCCCACAAAGTCAAAATCAGTATCATGAGTGGTATATGTACTTGTAACACCAATGAG
This sequence comes from Protopterus annectens, assembly GCF_019279795.1. Classification (NCBI taxonomy): domain Eukaryota; kingdom Metazoa; phylum Chordata; order Ceratodontiformes; family Protopteridae; genus Protopterus; species Protopterus annectens. The sequence continues at coordinate 488,105,822 of NC_056729.1, forward strand.
TTAACTATATCCTGACTGTCTGGAAGTAGTTATGTGAGTGACAGCAAGCTGGGTGTGTAAGAATGGCACAGCACATATGTACAAAGTAATACTGCAGCAATGTGATACTTACCGATATAATGTCAACAACGAGTCATGCAAGTTATTAACAATAGTTAAACACTTATTATTTTCTTGTAATGTATTTGCTTACCAGGTAGCTACATCATAATGTAAAACTGAAATAGTCACAGGCATGATTCCACAAATAGACTACAGCTGCAGTATGACTTGTGTGGATTCAAACCTTGCATCTATTGCATTGTGCCCGAATACAGCTATCATTAACACATTCAGTCATTAAGGAAGTCACAAGGAATGCAATTTTCTGGCCTCAGTAATAGCCAGTATGATAAGTGACACACAGCGATGTCATTTTCATTTGTACAACTGAAGGCTAAGTCTTTAAGCATGCATATTTTATTGATTTTTTGTGACAGAACAGGAACTATCATTTCTCGTGGGGCATTGATGACCAGCACCGATGCACATTGGCAAATGTCGCACAACATGTCAAGATAATATAGATAAAATGCATTTTATTGAATTGCAAAGTGCGGGATTTTCAACATGAATACATGCTTCACAATTTGAGGTAAAGAACACCTTCACAGGATTTGAATACTTCACCAATGGAATTATAATGGAATATTCACATCATTAACATGTTGACACACATAAACAAATGAAAAGCAAAGTGTCTATTAGAAGTTCAATTCATTGTACCTCTCCAATGAACAATTAGGTTGCACTACACTTATACTGTCAGACTTTTGTTACTGGTTGCATAGTACAGTTGTGTTAGTGATGGGGGGATAGGAGAGATATGGGGAAGAAAAGAAAGGTGCAATGACTTTCTGCATGGCAGACTTACTCTTAACATTTCTGTGAAGAATTACTTGTATTATGCCTGCCCATAAAATGTCTTAAAACATGTCATAACTCTTCTCTATTCCATTGTTTTTAATGTGTATATATGCTTAACAGTTAATCCACATTCACATTGTTGTAGATATCGTTGACATTGTTAGATATTTTGCCTCCTTGGGTGGGATGTTTGCACAGCCACCTCACATAAATTTTAGATGACATGGGCATCCTTTCAAAGTATGATTTTGATGAGGTTGGATCCTTAACACACCACTGACTGAGGTACATCTTCAAAGCAAAGTGTTAATCCCCACTCCTGTGCTGCTCAGGTGCACACACTTAATCATGTAGGAACCAATATGATGTTTACCTCTATTGCTTATTGTGCAAACTGTGTGATTCAGAAGGTGTAACGAGTTGAGAGCTAACCAACATATTCAAAGAGCCCAGAGGAATTTATCTATGTGCGACATTAGCTACAGATCTTCCAATTTACTACAGAAGATTGCTTTTTCCCTTCTTTGCTGCCAAACTAATGTGTTTCAACAGTTTTGCTCCAAAACTAGGAAGGATACTTTCACAAATATTGCAGGGAATGTCTTCTTCCATATATCTGCTGATTTGTACTATACTGATATGTATTTGTTTTGTGCTGTCTAGCTGCATTGTTTCACTATAACCTGTTCAAATCTTTGGTAAAGTAACTGATAGCTGTTTTTGTGTAAACCTAATTATTTTCATGTGTCTTTAGTTCTGTAACAGTAGTAGTAATATTTGTGTAGGATGGCTTGTTCACCCACTTGTGCACATGATTTTGAGAGTGCTCTGCCCTCTGCAAGGTTGTCTGCCTTGAGCTGCTTATGCCTTATACACAAAGTGGCCAGGCAATGCAAGGGTAAGCACAACCTGTTTGGCTGCACGCATCATTGCTAGTGTCTGTATCTGCTGAGGTTGTCTAGCAGTTTATGTGGTGTCATATTACTGTATACACATCATCATTTTTACTGTCTGTTTAATCAGCTAAGGTATTGTAGTATTTGTTCAAGAAAGCTTGATCGTGCACCTGTGCTACTGTTGTTAAGAGTGGCCTAGCCTTGGGCTGCCTATGTCTGATGCTTATAATCCATTGCCTCTCAGCTAGTGCCATGGGATATTGTGCCCACCTCTATCTGGCATGGTCATCCCCCTGCTGCTGGCTCTTCCTCCTCTGAATCCTCATCTGTGTCAGCTGTTGATGCCTGTGGTACTGGGAACTGTGGTCCTTGCAATGAGCAGCCTTGCTTTGACAGTTTTCTAAGTATATTATGTAAGCTGGCACACACCGTCAGTACTTTGGCACAGGTGGCAGGGTCATATTGCAGAGCACTTCCAGATGTACCCAGACAGTGGACATGTGACTTCAGCAGCCCAAACATGCACACTGTGATGTCTCTAGTTTGTGCATGGTGTGATTGTAACCTTCCTTAGTTGGGTTGTGCTGCTTCTCAATGGGGTCATGAGCCAAGGTTCTAGGGCATATCTGTCCCCGTGGGAAGTCACCCCTTGCAAACCTTTGGTATAGGTCACAAGTTTGCCATATGTGGGAGTTATGGAAACTGCCTGCATGCACATTGTAGATGATACCTTGCATATTACAGACCACCTGGCAGTTGATGGATTGATACCTTTTGTAGTTCACATATCTCCTTCCCAGTTCACCAGGTGGGGCTTTTATTTCTAAATGGGTGCAGTCTATGGCCCCTAGTACCTCAGGGAACTGGGTTATAGCATAGAAATCTCACCTAGTGCTAGCCTTTTCATCTTTAGTATGTGGAAACTACTTATACTTTCCCACATGTTGCAGCATTGCATTGAGGAACTAGTGGAGTATTTTTGAATCAGAAGACTATAAAACCCCCACTGTGTCCCCTGTAGGTCTTGGAAAGGTCCCTGTAGCTACAATATGTAAAGCTACACATACCTTAGTATCCACTTGGATGGGTTCTTCACTATTCCTATGGGGATGCAGATGAAGGTGATGTGTCCATTGTTTGCTGCATGCTGGCCCTGGCCACCCTGTAGCAGTCCATTATTTCCATTTCATGGAACCCATAAAAGGTTGAATGTGGTAAACCCTATGCCTTTGGGGGTAACTTCTGGAAACATTGACAGCAGTATCTTCTATCAGAGCCTCTTACAGATACAGGTGTGTAATGGCTGTGGCAATCCCTAACATATTTCAAAGTGTTTCAATGGTTGAATGTGGGCATATAGCCTAATTAAAAGCTAACTCAGGTGTGGCATGTCTGTATGTGTTACATATGTTTCTGAATCACTTAGCCATATTTTTCCTTATTTAGCATGCAGAATGGCTCATTATATAGTCTGCCACATTGTGTAGTGCTGTTTCCTGAATCACATACACCCTGCTCTTTGCTTTTTATCATGAAAATTAGCTTAGCACTATGAGCAAGCATTAATGAATTCCATCTACAGACTAAATATTTTATAAAAAATAATATAAATCCATTTTGAGACATATTCTATAGCTCTAGTAATGGAGAAAATTTCCTGAGCTAAGATGCCTCACCTATAAGCTGGAGAAAATCATGGGTGAGTTTGGAAAATCCATCATCAGGCAAAAGTTTAACTTTTCCAGAGGCGGTCAATGTAGGTTATCTTGCTGAAGATTGATAATGCCAACTCCCTCAAAATGCCCTTATTTAAGCTGGTGGATAGTATACAAGAAGAAATTTGCAGTTTTCACCTGCCAGAGTACGTTCTGAAATGAATTAATGAATTATTTGGTACTCTGATCCATCTCAAAAATTAGATCTAAAACAGAAATCACTTCCGTGATAACATCACTTTCCTGGGACACTGAATTTCACAGAGACTAGGGAGTATAGCCATAACTCTCAACTCTCCTGATTTCTTCTGTCTCGCATGACCGTTTAATATTTTTTGGTCAAACAGTAGTAGTTAAGGTCATTAAATAGAGCCAGTCATTCCCACTACACACTTATTCATAAAAAATGGATATATATATATTTTTTCAAATCTCAGTCTATCAAGTGAACAGGATCAATATATAAAAAGTTTCCATGACATGAGGTCTTTAAAAAAACATCTTTACTGAATTAGCACTTGTGGCATAGGCAAACTTATATTTATATAAAAGTAAACAAACCCTATTAACAAATTCATTTTTACAAACATTATACATCACAATATAATCAGTCCAACATTACATAAATTGTTCATTTCCTGCCTTCTCTTAAACATCACTCTTCTTCTAAAACATTTTTATTATATGTATTGTTCCCACAATTTCCTTTTTTTTATGTAATGTGTTCCTGAAAGATCCCACTTCCTATACTTTTATCTCTGTTACAATATTCACTACTTCAACTACGGTTAGTTTAGAATTTGATTTCCATTTTATAGTAATTGCTTTTTGGCAGACACCATAATTAAAAATACCAATGTCTTACAATGCCAAGGCAATTCAGATCCTGTATCCCAGCTCAAAAAAATAATTTCCATAGTTACACTCATTTGATCCCCCAGCATTCCTGACAGTGTACTCTGTAGGGCATTTTTAAAGTCTGCCAATTCATTACACTATGAAGATATATGCTCCCAGCTACTTTTTTCTTCCCCATCACACTTCCAACATTTGCCATCTACCAGAGGAAAATTTCTTTGGGATCTGCTTGGGGTATAAAATTACCTATGCAAACACTTGTGAGCAAAAATCCGAAATCTTCTCGACTTTTCCATTTTCGGGAGCCATACATATGTCCTCCCATTGTTTCTTTGTGAATTCCTTATCTAATCTCTTTTTCCAATATCTTCTGTCCTTCTCTGATTGATTTCTGTAGTTATAGTGCAATATTTTATAAGCCCTACTAATCATCCCTTGTTTAATGGCAGCTTCTCTTCTAGAGTCAACTAAAAACTCAACCAGTGCAGGCTTTTCACTTAGGATCTCCATATCCCTTTCTCTTTGTCTTTACTCTGGTATCAACCCCTGACTTGGACTGCACATTAGGGAATGCTTTCTCTATGTCTTCTTGACTTCTTCCCATTCTGTTACAATTCCTTCTCTAATTATTTGTTCCCAATACCTTGGTTCCTTTG
>NC_056729.1:488115852-488188474 GCF_019279795.1 Protopterus annectens
TGCTCACCTCTCACATTGTTGACAAACAGAAAATCACTCCTATAACCTTTAAAACTGAACACATTTCAAGCTCAGTATGAAGGGTTGCAAAACACACAGAAATATATATTTTTTTTTGCTGAAGACAAGCTGCATCGCAGCCCCCAAGTATGGGGGTAGGCTCCCACCCCCTGATCTCTATCTAAATCATATGCTAACTCAAAGGAAATGGAAAGGTTGAAAGGGTTGAAAAGGGAAAGCTGACTTTCATCATTTTTTCCAAGTACGTCACAGCACTCAGTGTATGATCAAGAGAGCACTGTTGTTTCCTTAAGTCAACACTCGACAACAAGAGTCTTCTTGCTATGATGGTCTGAGCATTGCTGTTGCAGAATTCTATAAACCCTTGGTTTCTATGTTTTGAGGAATATGTTTATTTTATTAATATTTTTATAACATTTTATTTACATTCATTATTTAAAGTTCTATATGCACAGGTTATGATTCACCATATTAGGTTTCTTAATCTCTTTAGATAGTGCAGTTATTTATTTTTTAGATCTCTTTAATGTATTTGAAATCTTGTCATGGTAAGTAGTTGGAAGTAGGTGTTATGTAGTTCTCTTTATTAATTGCTAAGTTGCATTATTTATTTAATTATTAATATTTATTTATTTATTTGTCACTGTTGTATTGCTTTGATTGTTTTCCCCAGGTTGAGAATTTGTATTGTTGGATTTTCTTTTCTTTTTCCCAAAATTTCCATGTTTTTGCATATGGTGTTTGTCTTGCAAGATTTTGCTATACTTCTTTTGTTGGTATTGTTGATGTAGCATTTTCTGTGTCATTGTTATAGGTTTTAGATTTTGGGATTTTCTGTATAATGTTTTTTGTTGTTATTGTCTGTTGTTTCTCTTCTTTTGGCTTCCTCTTATCCCTGCATGTTTGTTTGTCTGCCTGCTTATTTATTTATTGTTTGGCCTTTTGTTATTTCTCTACTTGTGATTTTCTTTTGCAAGTCTTTGTTTTTTTTTTATTATTGAGTGGTTGATGTAATATCAAGTGTTGACATCTGTAAAGGTTGTGTTATTTTGTACTGCTTTCATGATTTCAGAGACATAAAAGTTGAAGTTGGCCATTTCTGTAATTTTATTTTTTATTGTTATTTTTGTTTTTGTCTCTGCATGCTTTGTTTCTGTAGATGTATGGTCTGTCAGAGTTTCTATTTTTGATATATATTTTCTTTTTTTTCTTTGGTCCAGAAGGCTGTGGGCTTGATTCTCACACCAGGTGGCTCAATTACTGACCCTGCAGTGCAGCATAAGAGAGTATTGCACTCCTGAGTGTGTCATCTTTCAGATGAGACGTTAAACTGCGGTCCCATCTGCATGAGCTGATGGTAGCTCAGGTGGATGTAAAAGATCCCACAGCACCTATCAAAAAGAGTAGGGGTGCTTTATTAAAATTCACAATATACACATTCTAAATACAAATTTTATATCCTATTTACAATTATTTACAAATAACTTACATATTTTCAGTTTTTACACTTTCAATTCCCCTTCTCCTTTTTCCAAACCCAAATCATATCTTCTTCAAAATTTCTGGCAGTATCCATTTCCCATTAAATTTTATCTCATTCATTATTTCATTCCAGACAATCCACATTATACAAAACAATTTTTATCATTCTGTTTCATGTTTTCATAGTAACCATATTCTGTCATGTCCATATTTATACATTTAACAGTTTTTAGACCTTTCACACATCCTTTGTCACATATTTCTTCCCACAATTAACTGTTTTACATTTCAAAAATACATGTTCAGTGGTCTCTAATATAGCCATAATGTATGTAAACTCTATCTTTTACTCTTTGTATGGCATACTTGCCTTTACTGGAAGCCTGTTTATAGACAATCTCTTTACATTCCACATATTTTTCACATCTTTTCATTTTGGTTTTCACAGCTTTTATTTTTTTCTCCCAAATGCATCCAAGTGTAAATATAATAATATTTTCTCATTATATTTTCATATCAGTCTTTCTATTACTTAAATCAATCTTCCATTGTAATATTTTCTCTTGATATATTTTAATTTCTGGACAAGTAATTCCTTTACTTCTTTTTAAACATTTAAGCTTTTCCCAGTTTGCTTTATATTTTTCTTCCATTATTTTCATTAATAATTTTCCTTTTTCCTTTATTCCTCTTCATATTTTATATAAATTCAATGATGCTATATGTACAATTGGATTTATTAAATCTAAACCTCCTTCTTTTTAGTAACATAAAGGATTCCAGTCTTAATATGGTTTAATCTAGAGCACCATATAAATGTAAAAACACAGTCAAAAATTATTTTTCACATTCCAATGGCATCATAAATCCACTTGCTAGATGCACTATCTTACCTAATGTTACTGAATTAATTAGACATGCTTTTTTCTTATACGCAAGTTTAATTGTTCTCCAAAATATACAAATACTCCTTATCTTATGTATTATGTCTTTCCGTTGTGTCACTCTCTGATGCTCATTACCATACTTTATTCCCAAAATTTCTATTTTTTTCTGTATTGAATAGAATACCTTCTATTTTTCTTGAGAATCCCAGTCCTTTACTCTTTTCCTCATTAATACTCAAACCTAATACTCCTAATTCATTGTCAAGTATTTTTATGGCTATACTCATCCATTCTTTATTTTTTACCAATTAACTTGCAGATGATCACATTCATAATAAATGCAAATAAAATACTACTTGCTGGACATCCTTGTTTCATACTACTTTTTATTTCTATTGGTTGACTTAACCAGCCATTTAAACACTAGTTTCATTTTATTTTTGTTATATACTGATTTTAAAATGTTGATTATTTATCACTTTTATTATATTTTTCCAAAATTTCTCATAACGCTTTATGTTGTATCTTATCAAATGCTTTACTTACATCTCCTACTAATATTTTCAACTGTGTTTTCTTATTTATTACATCATCTAACAATTCTCTTATTGTCATTAAAAGTTGTTCATTTCCTTTTTCTTTTATTCCAAAGACTGGTTTGTTCAATAGCTTATTAGCTATACTTACTATTCTTTTTTCTACTACCTTCATAAAGATCTTACAATCAACATTATTTAGCAGTAATGGTCTCTAGTTTTATGCCTGTTCTTTCTCTATTTTTCCATATACATTTCATTGCACCCATACATATTTTTTCTTCATTTACCCCTTTTTCAGACCATTTATTTAACACCTTTAAAATATTATTTTCGCAATTCTTGCATATTCTTATACATTAGATATTCAAGTCCATCTAAATTTGTCTCTACTTTTACTGCTTTCAACACATTTTTCAGTTCTTCCATTGTAATATTTTCTTTCATTCTCTTATTGTCTACTTCAGGCAGTTTTTTAAGTTTCATTTACACTTCCTTCTAGTTTCACATATGGAAAAAGTATTCAAAATGTGTCTTTTTATTGCCTGCATTATTTAATTTGTATGTTAACTATACTTCCTTCATTGTTCCTTAACTCTGTTATTATTCTTATCTTTTCTTTAACTATTTCACTTAAGTATGGTGCTACTTCTTTTCTTTCTTGTAAAAATATCTTTGAATAACATGTTTTAATTTTCTCTTGATTCATTTCATATATCTATTTCTTTTTCTAATAAATCTTCATTGTTATCCATTATGTTTTTGGAGATCTGGTTATGATCTCCTTATACATACAACTATCTTGTGCTCTTTTTGTCCTTTGCCATTCCAATACTTCTTTCCTACATTTTCCTTTTAAACTAATCCACCAACTTGTCCAATTTTTTATAGAATATTTTCATGTTTATATGATCTAACCATAGTGGAAGTATTATCTCCTTTATATAGTCATTTTGGTCTGATTCATTAATTCATTTTATACCTTTACCTATTTTATACAACCTAATTTTTCTTGGCTCTCTATCCAAATTGTTACATGGTCTGAAAAACCCATAATTTTATCTCTTTGATGTAATATTCTTACATTCTCTGATACTATAAAATATTCAATTTCAGTTCTCAAATTGCTTCTCTTGTATGTCCACTGTTTGCTTTTCCATAAATACATTTTACCAGTTTTGATCAGATCTCCAATAACATTTACATCTGCCCCTTCTATTCTCCTATGTCTTAAATTATAGTTGAAGTCTCCCACTATTATTTGCATATTCACATTAACATAATTAAGTATTTTCCTAAACATAATCTCTCTCAGTTTCTGTAAAGTGTATGCATAAAGTGTAATCATCCTATATATTTGGTTCTTCCATCTTATATCTAATATTACTATTCCTCCTAATACTACTAATGCATAATCCAGAATTTCTATGTATTCTCTACATAAAATTGTGATGCCTGAGCATTTTTCTTCTCCTAAGTTCCATGTAATCTTGACTTACCATAACCCATTTACTTGTATTCTTTCTTCTTCTGCTGCCATTCTTATGTTTGTTAATACTATAATATCTATATCTAACAATCTACACCATTCCAACACTCTTAGCCTTTGTTGAACATTCTTTATACTATTCATATTTATGGCTAGGATTCTCAGTTTCCAGAAAATGTTTCTATGGCTTTTATCCTTTTCCTTTTTTTTTGTTTCCTCATATACTTATATGTTAAAATTTGTGCTTTCTGTCATTCATTCTTTTCCCAATAGAATTTATTTTACTTTTAACTCTTATCCATGTATCTTCACCTTCTTCACTTGAGTTACTTACTTCTTCATCTATCTCTCCTTTTTCTTTCCTTTATACATTCTTTTATTTCCATTCTTCCTCATTCATTTTTTCTTTTTGTGTTTCTTCTGTATTATCTACTAAAACATTCTTCCAATCTTGGTCTAACTTTGTTTCCTGTATATGATTCTCTTTAGTATTGTACCATTCGTGGATGGCTTATTTTTCACACTTTATGCATTTTTGCTCACATTTTTTGCTTCATGACAAACTTTACCACAAATAAAACATGTCTTTTGTCGCAATTATTAATTAAATGGTCATTTTTATCACACAAAAAAACATGTCTTTGGTTGTCCCCAGTATCTATCTAATCCCTTATTCCTCTCCACATAAATTCTACTGGGCAAATGTATTATTCTGCCATTTTGCATTTTCAATATAACACCACATTCTGATCTCCTAGACCATAAACCTCTATTGTCATAAATCTTTGTCTCTACACACAGTTTCTAAATAGTCTTTTAAATTGTGTGTGTTTATATACGTGTGTGTGTGTGTATAGTCTTTTAAATTGTCTCTTTCAACTTCAGTTTAAATTGTATAAATACTCCTTTCTCTATTAAATGGTTGTACAACATATACGTTCCAAGGGTTTTCATTCTATCTTTCTTTCTTCATATTCATAGGACAGTGCAGTGATGCAGTGGTTAATGTTGTTCCCTCACAGCAAGAGGTCCTCTGGTTTTATTCTTGGATGGGGTGCCTTCTGTGTCCTCTCTGCATTCATGTGGGTTTCCTCTGGGTGCTCCAGTTTCCTCCCACATTCCAAAGGCATGCAGCTGGAGCATTTCTCCCTGGATCTCTGCTGAAAATTGGCTTGTTCCAAGTGGGATGTTCCCAGTAAACAATTGTTAAATTAAAACAAATGTTAAATTACATTAAATTAAATATTGTTCTAAGAATTGTTCCATATACTGCACCTCCTTGAAAAAAATGTCACAAAAGGTATCTTTATTAATACAAATAAATGCTTTTACCTCTCTGGGTCCAATACCCAGTGGTGAAATGATGCTGTCCCATATTTCATACCTGTCTAGTTCCTTTTCCATTTTGCTTCTTATCTTTACCTGATGCTTTCTTCTTATTTCTGTTTTCTTTTCTTCTTTCACCTTCTCTTACTGTTTGTGCGTACAATGGGTTTTCCTCCTTCCTTATTTCTTGAACGTCTTCTTCTTGTATTCTGTACATTATTTCACTCCATGACACTGCCTTTTCACTTTCTGCTTCACTCTGTTCAATTAGTTCTTTCAAAGAAACATCCTGCAACCTCTTCGACAAGAGGGTTGTAATTACACACTCAGGTGTTGTAAAATCTGTTGAAAACAAATTGCGTTGAAACAAATCCTCTGAATCCATAATATCTTTTTGCCTTTTCAATAACTCTTTTCTTCTTTTCTACCTTTTCCATTCTCACCACTCCTCTTAACTTCCGATTCACCACCTAACATATTTGACTTGCCTGCTGTTCAATTAACAGCTCCACTTGTTTCAAAATCTTGAAAAACACCTTCTTCCTTCTCCATATTAGATTTTCAGCTTCCTGCTTCTCAGAGCCACCTCCATGGTCAGACAGGAAGTGAAAATCCAAAATACGTCCCCATATGCCAAAGAGTAGGGGTCCTTTACTGAATCCACAAATACAGTATATGCATCTTATAAACAACTTTCATAACATATTTACAATATTGACATGAACATTTTATATATATAAATATATATATTTTTTTATCTTTTCAAAATTTTAATACCGTCACTCCTTTATCCACAAACAAAATCTTGCTTTCTTCAAAATCTCTGAAAATAACCATTTTCTGTTGTATTTTACTTCATTAATTCTTTCATTCCATGTAATCCATATTATATAAAATAACTTTTCATCTAATTTTGTCATTTTGTTTTACATTTTCATAATGTTCATATTCGATCAAGTCCATATGTATGCATTCAATATTTCTCAGTTCAAGTGTCCTTTATCATATACAATTTATATACCCTTTTAGACTTTGTAAAAACATGTTCAGCTGTTTCCAGCTCTCCACAATAAATACAAATTCTGTATTTTGTTTTATATGGCATGTGTGCTTTAACTAGGAACTTATTGATAATCTCCATAAGAAATCTGCACATTCCGCATACTTTTTACATTTCTTCATTCTTGCTTTGACTTTTTCCTCACCTATATGTTTCCAAGGATAAATATAGTGGAAATGTTCCATTGCATTTTCATACCATGTCCTTCTATCTTGTTCTATCTTTCCTGTGTCAATTTTCCATACCGATATTGTCTCTTGGTATAATTGTATATCCATGCAACATTTTTTTTACTTCTTTTCAAACATTTAAGCTTTTCCCAAATTGCTTTATGTTTCTTTTCTATCATCCTTGTTAATAATTTTCCTTTCTCTTGTATTCCTATTCGTACTTTATTCAAGTTTAATTAAGATATATTTACAATTGGATGTATTAAACTCAATCCTCCTTCTTTATTGTTTACATAAAGAATGCCTCTTCTAGTAGGGTTAAGTTTTGATCCCCATATGAATGTAAAATATACATTCATTACCTCTTTTTTCATATATTAATGGAATCATGCATGCATTTGCTAAATGACGGGAATGATGCTTTGACGGGAATGGACCCCATTCCTAAGTCAAAGTACGATTAAAGTTCATAAAATTATTATTGTTTCACTCTTAATGTCAGCCAAAAATGTTTTTCGCAGCACAAGCACTGTGCCCAGTATTGACTCCTTCTGCAGTTCGTACGGAGTTACTTGTATTGGTAGCGTATCTAAATAAGATTTTAGACTCTTTTTATAAGACCCATTGCTCCTACTACTATTGGAACTATTAGGGTATCTTTCTTTACATTGCTCTCATTTCTACTTGGAGATCCTGATATTTTATAACTTTATGTCTCGATGTGTGCAGGACACTGTAGTCACTAGGTGTGCCGATTTCAATGATCAATGCTGCTTTTGTCACCTTTTCCTGAACCACTATATCTGGTTTTCTAGTATCTATCTTTTGAATTGTTGGTAATGGATGATCCCATGTGATGTAGACTTCATAATTTTCTGTGATGCTTTGTGGCTCATGTTTCTAGTGCAACAGTCTCTCCACATTATTGTGCCTTTCAGTACACAGTCATTCTGCCATTAGTATATCAAAACCAGCAACAAGGTGTGCGACTGTTTCCAGTTCAGTTTTACAAAACCTACATTTGTCTGTTTCTCCCACATGCTCAATGGACTTTGTAAACCAGCATGTACGTAGCCCTCTGTCTTGAACCACCAATATTAACCTATCATCTCTTGGCATGAATTCACCTCTCCTTAACCATTCCTATGCTCATTCCTGATCAACATAAGTTCATAGGTTGATACTAGGCTATCTGCCCTAGGGCATTTATAAGCCTAGCCAGAGTGTGTTTGGCTTTCGCCACCCTTTTAGATTAGTTGACTGTGCCTCTGTATAGTAGGTCACAGAAGATAGCCCTTTTAAGGTTAGTTTACTGTGCCTCTGTCTAGTAGGGACACAGAAGAGATCCCAGGGGTAAACCTATGATCTCCCATCCACTCGTCAAGATTTCTCTTGAGAGGGTCATTGAGGGGCTCTGCCTAACATGGATTGGGATTTTGTTCCAGAGTGAGGGGAGCCTCTGGGATATGAATCTGTCCCTCCAGCATGTCCTATTTATTTCTGTGCTGAGGTTTAAGTCCCTGGAGCATGTAGCTCTAAGGGATTTGGATTTCCTGAGGTGGAGCATGTCCATTCATTCTGGTTTGGACATGGCTTTATACGTCAGGCAGAGATCGGTCTGAGTAGGCGGTAAGCAACTGAGTAGAGCTGGAGTTTCTTTAGCCTAACTGCATAGGGCATCTGTTTGAGTCCCTTGATCCACTTGGTGAGGTACTTTTGGGATCTTTCCAGTTGCTGCAGGTGTCGGGTAAGGTACATCCCAAATGGGGCATTGTATTCAATTATGGGCCTGATGAGTGATGAGTAGAGGGGCACAATGACTTCTCTTGATCTAGATGTGAACCCTTTCATGATAAGATGGGATATATAGAAGGTCTTTCTAAACACTTTGGCAACGTGATTGTCAAGGGAGAGATTGCTATCTACTTGGGTCCCCAAATCCCTAATTACTTCTTCCGTACTTCTTCCGTAGATGTTTTGGGGTACAGTTTAATAGCAAGTCTGTGGATAAAACAGTATATAGCAAAGGTGTATTACAGGTCAGGAGAAGGCTTCAAGGCCTGGAAGGGACATGTCTGCCACCTGGTGGCCCAAATTAATTTATTGTAAGCAGGGTAAAAAAGGAGGGAGTTTAGGTTCCTAATGCAAGAAAAGGAGTAGTGGTTCAGAGTGTCTTTTAAATGGTGGAAAAAGTAGATTAGACTGGTTACAGAGTGGGGAGGGAGTAATGCTGCTGGTTTTCCTGGCTAGCGCTTTATAGCCACCTAGATCTAATAATATGTTATAGGCTATACTGGCCGTGATAGTTTAGACACATACTTTCATTTTTACTGAGAAAGTACAGGGATAGGTTGCTCAACTGTGGAGACTGAAGGGAGTTTGGACAGGGGCCTTGTTCTTCAGGTTGTTAGTTTCTGTGTCCTAGAGCAGTGTACCCAGATTGGAGAGCTGGGATTGTTTTAGGAGGAAAAGAGAGAAAAAAATAGTAGAAACAAGATATTTAGTTTAGCATCAATGGCATTGTAATTAAACAGAATATTACAAGCATTTAATCACGTAGAACTGTGCAAAAATGTAGTTCAGGCTATCAAGTTCTCAAGTTGTCTAGAAAGATGCATCACTCCTTACAAGTCTTCTAATCAGTATTATAGCAAGTCCTTATCAAAAGTAAGTCAGCAAAATTCTGGTCAAATCTTATTATTCCAACTAGGCTAGGAACAAGACTATAGGAAGCTACAAGGTATATATCCAGTTAGGTAACAATGATAGCTGTAAAGTTATCATTAGTGCTAACACTGTAGAGCAGTAACTATAAATATAACTTAACTATAGCTTACATTAATAATGCAGTTCATGCTTTTTATTAACAGCTCATATATATAAATAAATAATGCAGATAGTAACTATATATGTAAGCCTATATGTGCTTAATGAACATAAGTATTGTAAAAGCATAGCATGGTTAAATAAGCATATACAATTATTACTGTATAAATGCTATCTGTCAAAACATTTACAATTGTTACAGCACTCCCAATGTTTTTAATCATAGACCTGAAACAATAACCTTAGGTGGACATTGCAGGGAAGTAGATTTCTCTAACTTAATGCAGGGACCTTGGACGTCGTAAATATGTGGGAGCGTTAAGAAAAGTAAAGACTCAAGACTACATTAAATGACCAGTCATATGGGGCATCTGTTTAAGATGGTGCAGCTTTTACATCAATGTTTAAGACTTAAGAACACCCTTCAGTTAGTGTACTGTAAAAACAAATTCACTTAGAAATACTTAAAGTCAGTATGTCTAATGGTACACCAATTCATTGAGGACGAACCTGAATTCTAATGTAGAAGCTGTAAGTGTGGATATTTAGCTAAGGCAAAGCTCAAGTTTAATGTTAGCCTCACCGTTCATGTTTTATTGTTATCTATATTGGCTAGTTGCGGTGCAGTCCTAGCATTCTCATATATACCTCTTATCCTTGTTAAAATTTACAAATGCTACTTGTGTAAAAATCAGTCACGTTCATACGTTTCACATTAAATTAGTAGAGGTGTGGTTAGTGATTATGATAAGCACCTATTACTCTAGATGCAATCTTAAATGTAGGAAAGTACGTCTCCTCATTTATTTCTTAGTCTGCTTTTAAACTATATTGGCTAGAGTATTCCGTTATGGCTTTCCAGGCACTCTGCTAATCTGTGGTGAAGATATAAGTAAGAGCCAAATTATGACTTCGCACAGGTATCCCAGCCCATGATATCGCTCTGCTATTGTGTTCTCTAAACATACGTGGAAGTTACAGCAAATTGGTCTTATTGTAAAGACAACAATACAGAGACCAGATTTAGTAAGACGCTGTTTAAATAAGGTTCTTACGTTTAGAGCAGCGTGAGTTAGGGAAACAATAATAGTGTGGAAAACAGCTGTGGCTGAGCACAATTGTACAAACTTTACATGCACCTTAAGGTAGTACCATATCAGATATACTGAATATAGTGGGGTGTCCTACAAAAGGTGGAAATTACAATAAGTTCCGTTAAATGATAAAAATGAAATTGAAGAGAAAGTGTAATAAAGTACTTCCTAATGGGGCTCTTAGAGGTAGAGCACCGTAGGTTTAGATGCTATTTAGTTCTTCCAAGTTCCTTAAGTGGGGTTGGTTGCTAAGGACTCTCCATGTGGATGGCACAGTTTGAGAAGCCTAGGTTTAGATTGTTCTTAAAATGAGATGTGAGATACCCTTTACGCGGCTTCTCAGTGCCACATTAGCAGGATTGCGTAGTGGCAGACCTCCCAACCATACCGAATTACTCGGTATTTACCGAGTTTTGGGGTCCAAATGAAGGGGTGCCACGATTCCCGATTGGCACCCCTTCATTTCCGATTTTTTTTGCTTTATTTTTTTTTTTTTTTTTAAAATCGCGCTGTCGGGACTGACGTCATCACGTGCGCGATGACGTCAGTGCCGTCAGGGCTACCAGCCAGTCGGAATTGAGCTCAAGAGCTCACGTCATTATTTCCGACTGTCTGCGAGCGGGAATACAGCAGCAAGCAACCGGGCGGGCAACCCCTAATGGATTACCAAACAAGTGAAACCAGGAAAACGAGGTCCAACCAGCAACCCCTAATGGATTACATTTTATGGCGGTAAGTCTAAAAGAAAAAAGTGCATTTTTTCAGCAACTCGGGTGGGTTTTGTTTTGCTAGCAAAGGTTTGCTGTGGCGAGATGTAGGAAAGGTGAATTACAAAAGCCTTAGTCTTAAACTGTTAAACATCTATATAGAATGAGTTTGAAATTATTTTTCTTACTTTATTGTCCTGTTCATATTTTGAGCTTCCTGCTCCGCAGAAAAGGGTTAACATTTTTCGCTGATTTTACTAATTTGACTGTAAAAATATGCAGACATGCTTTCCTCTCTGGTTGTGAAGCAGTAATGTGCAGGCGAGAACACAGCAGCTTTTCCCTTTTAAGGAGACTGTTAATTTCTCAAACATACTTCTTATACAGACAGTTAAGTTTCTGTAGTGTTTCTTGTAGAATATCTGTTGCCTTGCTGTTTCCATCCAGATAGCTGAGGGCTTGGAAAGGTGCCATATTTAAACCATGAACGGTACTATATTTAAACACTGAGCTTGCTAGCTTGTTTAAATTTCTGAAAAGTAGTTGTCTTTCCATTATTTCCCTACCCCCACTTCATTATAGTCCTAGTGGTAGTATGCAGTACTCTTGCTCCTTGTGGAAAGCATGTTTTTATTTTGATGTATTTATTTTACTGGTTAGTGGACTAAGGACATGATTCTTTTTCAGCCATGTTGTAGTTAAAAGAAAATAAATCAGTAATTTAAGTAATTCCAGTCATTAATAAGCAAATAATGAGGATGGAAGGAATGACGTTATTGCAAATTTACTAACTGTGCTTTGGTGGGAAGAATCCTGACTCAGGTTCAAAGAATATTGTATGATTGTTTGTAGCTGAACTGTAGTCCAAGTACAAAGATAATCTGTGTACATGATGTGGTTTCAGTAAACTGGTGGAATATGTTTTAGAGAGTATTAATGGCACCCATGTGTGAAGGTATTGATTTAATAGCAACTTTTGTACTATGCAGTGTAGTTAAAGGCAGATGGTATTGTTAAGGCAGATGGTATTGTTAAGGCTGATAAGCTGAGCTGAAGTTTTTTACATTGATGTGGAAACTGAAGAAAGAATTGGTTATTAATTTGTTACCAAGTAAGTAAGAAGTATATGCTGTTGTGGTCAGTAATGGATAGGTGTTATATTTTATAAGATGTGTAGTAATTTAGATGCTTCATGTGAAGGTATTAACTGCATAAGTACTCTGCTTGTGTACAGCAGCAGTTACATTTTGTTGTGCTATATAAATACTGCTTCAGAACTGTTTGAGTAAGGTTACAGTTACTTGAGCTTTAGTGGACATTGGGAAATTCTTTAGGAGAATTTTTAGGAAATAAATTAAAGCTTAGAGTAGCTTTGGAATACTCTCCTCCTCCTCCCAACAAATTCCAACACATGTGAGAGATGCAACCATATAGCCAAACTGGAGGCTAAGCTCTCTCAACTCAGTACTGGCATAACCAGTCAGGAAGAGAAGGAAACCACACTCACTACAATTCCAGTCTCACATAGACCTACCACGACAGCAAACCAAACACATAATCACACAAAACATACCGGGCGCTAAATAAAGATCTGCGAGAAGCAGCAGAGACCTCCAAAGCAGACACCCAAGCAGCCGCTACCCAAAACAAAACACTTGGAAATTGAAGTTGAAATAATTGTACCTGCTCGTAGTCAACATGTAGAACAATTTGACAGTGATTACTTTTTTGTCTGGTATAATTGTTAGTATTGTTTAACAAGTGTGTTGTAGTATACAAGAAATATAATTTGAATAAAGTCAGGAAGGTGTATCAAAGAAAAGAACACAAGTATGTTTCTTGTTTTGTGTGGAAGGGGCAATGGTTTGAAAACAGCCCAAATGTAATTTTTATCCACTACTCAACCAGATGCATTTTCTTTTGATGTGGTTTCGGTTTCAATGCTGTTTCAGTGAATGTGAGTTTCAAGGGCAGAGAAGTTTTAATGCCAAGCCTATTTTCATTGTGAGACAGTATATCTTTGTTTACCAGATGTCTGCATTGTTGTGCTGTAAAATTTAAAAATAAAATCCAAATCATTGTAGAAGTAAAGCAGAATGCATACATTAGTGTTTATGGTAAATGGGGCGGAATAGCCAGGTAATGGGATATTGGAATGGCTGCAGGAGGACTCTGGTGCTATATTTTGGTTGTTTGTTCTTCAGTTTGTGCTTGAAATTTGGTATCCCACAATTCCATCGGAGTGGGCGTGGTTACGTAATTATGTATGCAAATTAGATGTTAATCAGCGTGCAGATTTGTACCTATTTTTCATGGGCCTTGCCCAGATTTTTGATGTTTCCAGGTTGAGAGGTATGCGTAGTAGTCAAATTTATGTAAACTACAGCAACCGGATAATATTGCTTTGCTTAAGAAACATGGAAGTCTCTTCGCATACACACCAAAAGTTCTACAGAAGCTCAATTTGAATTACAGTAATGCTATACTGCTAAGGCTAGCACTCTAATACATTGGAGAATAAACGTGCACCATTAATTATGAATCTACACCAAAAGAAAAATTAAACATATGTTACCATGAAAGCCTCACTTCCTTCTTAAACAGTACATACTACTCAACAATAAAGCAATAGTTCAGTACTTACATTAGCCAGGATGCTGGGCCAGGAACACACAGCAGCTGGAGGCAGTTCTATAAAGGAAATGGCAGCCCAGGATAGCATGTATTTATGGGAAAAGTGGAGGATGTGAGGTAGGAGGGTGGAGGATGGAGAGATGAGGGCTGAGAACTAGGAGGGACTAGTGCTACTAGTAATTGGATAGGTTGATAGATGTATAGGGAAAATACCAGTGTGTAGAAGTATGATGTGAAGACAGGGGCGGAGAGAGGGGACAGTGAGGTAATGATGAGTCAAAGTCTTAGTTAGGTGGGGGAAGGGGAGGAGATGGTATAGGTTAAATAGAGAGAGAGATACAAGAGAGGTAAGGAGCTAAAAAGAACAATCAGTTGAAGCAAGGATTACAGTAGGTAGGTAACCCTAAATACTGGAATAAAGTTAAAAAAGTAGATAATAGAGCTATTTGGAGGGTGTGTGAGAGCTAACCATAAAAATAAATAGATGTTTTGGGCTACAAGTCTGTGGATAAAACAGTATATAGCAAACTTCTTCCAGAAGTTTTCTATACTTGCAACTATATTTATGCATTTTCCATATTTCTTGCCTTTTCATCGGATCCTTCAACTTATATTATTTCTTTTGTTTTTTGGCACATTCAGTTGCTGCCTGATTTTTATCTACTTCTGGTTTGATTTCCATTCCTGCTTGATACCGTTATGCTTCTGCTAGGTTAAGCAGGGAAGTCATCTTAGATTTATTCTGTTCATGTTTCAAAACCTTCACTACATTTGTGTCTTGTGAGGTCAGCAGATATGTGTAGAGTCCCACGATTGCAGATCTGTACATGCAATCAATATGGGATTCCCCTTCAGAATGGGGAATATATAATCTTGGTATGCACTGATTTTTATAGATCATTTGGAGAGCATGAAGCATCTTTCTTGTTTTAATATCTAATCTATCCAGCACGTTTTAGGGCCAATCAATCACTCTAAAACTGTAAGATAGGACAGGAAGAGCAAATTGGTTTATAGTTTGGATTTTGTTCCTGGATGTCAATGCTGTTTTCAGGATTAATTTAAGTCTTCTAAAATATTCCTTACTAAGTTTTACTCACATTTGTTCATGTTGTATTACTGATCCTTCATCAGTTCCCAAGTATTTATACACTCCCTCTTGCTCAAGTTCTTTTATATCACATTCTTGTCCCAAACTGATGTTTTCCTGGTGCTGCAGTTTTCCTGCTGTAAAGGTTGCTTTTTCACATTTATCAAGGCCAACTAAGATTCTAATATCATCTGAAAAAGTTTTGACAACCTGTATCTGTGCTTTCAGTTCCTCATCTGATGAGCTATACAGTTTTAAATCAACCAATAGAAGACTTTGTTTTCTAGGAGCCAAATTATAGCCATGGCCTAAGCTGATAAGTAAACAGTTTAATGGTTTGAGGGCTAGGCAGAACAGCAACAGTGACAGAGAGTCACACTGGAATATCCCCCTTTGAATTTTTATCCCTGGGATAATAATTTGTCCTTTATCATGGTTTAATTGCAAAGTAGTCTGCCATTGTTTCATGGTCACTGTAACATAGTCGATCAGTGTTGGATTTATCTTACACATTTTTAAGCACTCTTTTATCCATGAATGTGGGATACTATCAATTTTTTTTGTAGTCAATCCATGCCATACTTAGATTCTTCCCTTTTTACAGTTCTCCACTATGACTTTATTTAACAACAAATTATCCTTTGTTCCATATGACCTTCTTTTATTGCCCTTTTGTTCTACTGCTATAATTGAGTTTTCTTCTAAATGACTATAAACTCTGTCAGCATCAATTCCCATGTATAGTTTATATGTAGTTGGAAGGCAAGTTATTGGTCTATAATTTTTGGGGTAGCTTGCAGGTTCATTCTTAAGTAGGAGCATTGTTTTACCTGTTGTTAGCCAGAGTGGTGTCTGTTCAGGGTGTGCATATACATTGTTCTTACTCATGGCTAGGTCTTCATGCAAAGATATTAATACTTTAACCAAAAGTTAGGCACTGCATCTGGGCCTGGGGTTTTCCAATTAGGGGCTTTTTAACTTTGTTTCAATCTCTCTGGCTGTTACCTCATCCCATTTCATATCCTGTACCTTTAAACTTCTTATTCTTTCTTTTACTTCTTTTATCCATTTGGCATCTTTGTTGTGTTCTACAGGATCTTTGTAGATACTTCTCCAAAATGCATCTATTTCTTTTTTTTTTTTATGGTCTTTCCATTCCTTTTACCTTGTTTCTCTATAAAACTTTTTTGGGTCATCACTAAATTGCCTGTTTTGTATTTTTCTTTTATATTTATCTGTATATCTTCTAAGTTTTTCTGCCTGTGCTGAAATGTTTAATTTATTATTTGCGATAATTGTACATGATAGATCCTGGTCTGTTCTAATACTGTGCATTACTTTAATCACATCTATCTTTCTTAGTATTTTTGTTGATCTATTCCCTCTTCTATAGTCTTCTAACAGTGACACTTCTTGTCTTAATTGCTTTATATTTTTCTCTATTTGATACTTTCATGATGGTATTCGATTTCTCCCCTTCCTTTGCCTCACTACCCTGTGCTCTTGTGGTAGAACTTTATCAGTTATTAATTTAGCTGCACAGTAACATATCCTGTTTACGTCTGTTATATCACATGGATCTCTATGGACGGTCCTAATTACTGTGTTCATTTGTTTTATCAGACTTCTGACTTTTGGGGTTTTATTGACCTTCTGCTGTCTATTTATTTCATTGATATTAATATATCTATGTCCATTAAATCAAGCAACTTTTCCCTTAGTTCATTTTCTTCCAGACTGAGGGCACATCCTTTGTTTTCCACTTCTTGCGGGCATTCTATAGAAAAGTTCTATAGCATCTTCCTGTGGCACCTTATCTTCAATTTCATCCTGTGCCATCCATTGCTTTGTTATATGGGAACTCACTGGCCTATCACTCCTCAACATTGACTGCATCAGAGTTTCCGCAGTCTCCTGTTTCTTCCCTTGCTGTCTAGCTTTAAGTGACTGCTTATACTGGTTTCCTGTGGAAGGCTTCAAAATATCTTGATATGGTACCTGACCAATTGCTTCCTGTTTCACTGGCTTCCTCTTAATTTGAATATCCATTGCTCTATACTGTTGTGGTGCTTTCTGCATTAGATTTACTACACTGAATCCTTCACTTTGCAGGTGCTCCATAACCTCAGTTTCTGTTTCTTTAACTTCTCCATTACTGATCTCCTTTTCTACTTTTCCTCTTTGTCTTCTTATTTTTTTGTATTGGAAAGTTTTCCATATTTATATTCCTTTGCCTGTATTTCTCTTATAGGTTCATAGGTTCATAGGTTCGTACTAGGCTAACTGCCCTTTCGAGACATTTTTAAGCCTAGCCAGTTATCCCTTGTGAGACTCAAATGCTGCACCTTGTGCTTGTAAGGCAAACACCTTAACCATTAGGCCACCCTCCCAAGTAACTCAAATATCTTTGGTGGTGCTCTTTTTGTATTGGCTAGTTTTGCTTTCTCCTTGGCATGAATATTACACCATATTAAATCTCTTTTTCTTTCCCACGTCCATATTTCTTCAGATGTCTCCTGATCTTTCTGCTTCACCTTACTTTGGGGACTCACTCCATCATGCTGTGATGTAGTCTATGATAGACTTTCTACATTAAATCCTTCACGCCACAGACACTCCATAACTTCAACTTCTATTTCTTTAACTTCTGCTTTATTAATATTCTTTTACACTTTCCATCTTTGTGATATTATTTTTTTATTGTGAATGTTCCATATCTGGATGCCTTTGCCTGTATTTCTCTTTGAATATCTTTGTGACTGCTTTCTCTATATTAATTAACTTGGCTTTCTCCTTTGTATAAATATTGCACCATATTAAATCTCTCTTTCTTTCCCATGTCAATATTTCCTTTTTTATACTTTTCAAAAATGTCTAGGTTTTGTTGTTTACATTTTTGCACTTCCTTGGATGCTTCTTTTTCCAAACAGATCAAAGTTTCTAATCTATATACTGTTTTTCAAAAATCTGTTGTATTAATAGATGCAAATTTTTATTTGAAGCTTTTGACAGTTTTTCCTGTGAAAGTATTTTTCTTTCATCTAATTTATCACTAAATCTCTTTGTATATCCTCTATCTGGTAATTCTGGGCTTTTTGTATAATAGTAACAATACATAATTTCTTTCTTATCCTCAATAGTCCACTCTATCGTCTTTATGGCTCTTCTTTAGCCTATCAGTTTTTTGTGATTTTTTTGGACTGCTACGTCTTCCTACAACAGGGGGGGCATCCTCGCCTTGGGCTTGGTCTGGCCCCATTGTAGGAATGTTTCCAGATTTTGAGGATTCTACACTGTCATTTTTTCCAGTCCTGGCACCACTGTGCCTACCAGGACTGGGCACTTTTTTATCCTGGGACTTGTGCACCAATATATCTTTTTCTGTCCATGATATATGCTATATAAATGCAGTTTATATACCAGTGTTGCCTTGGTGAGATTTTGTAAAAAAACAGGGTCCACCTTGTAAAGGTACTCACCAAGACTTGAGGATGAATTCAACTTCAGCACTACTACTCTCCTTTGCTTGCTGACTTTCCATCTCTCCATTAGGATCCCTACTTTTTTACTTTACCCCTCACTTTCTTACTGCATGAGAGTTTAAATGTTCACCAAAATATACAGATGCCTCTTATCTTAACCATCATTTCTTTCCACTGTTTTTCCTGGTTGTTCAATTCCAAACGTTATTCCTAACATTTTTATTTCTTCTTCATTAAACTTAGTACCTTTTATTTCTTCTGAAAGACTTAGTCCTTTACTTTTCTCTTTATTAATAATTAATCCTAGCATCGTTAATTCTTTATTGAGCATTTCTATAGCTATATCCATCCATTCTTTATTTTTAACTGATAATACTAAATCATCCATATATGTAAACATAACTGGAATCTGAATTCCTTATGGTGTTTGAAATTTTATTCTCTCTAGTGCCAAAGTTATCTTAGTAACTACTGCATTCATAATGAGAGCAAAAAGAATGCTACTTGTTGGACATCCTTGCTTAATACCGCTCTTTATTTCTGTTACTTTGCTTAAGCCGTGGTGGTGCAGTCGTAGCATTGTTGCCTCACAGCAAGAGGTTCTCCCGTTCCATTCTCAGCGGGAGCACTTTCTGTGTGGAGTCTGCATGTCCTCCCTGCAGTTGAGTGGTTTTCGAAAGGCATGCGTAGAATGGGCGTGCCTTCGTTGAAGCTTGGGCATCGAGCTGGCACCTCAGCACCCGTAAAAAAATCTACTGCCAATCATTACCGGAGTTCTGCTGTGGCGACCCCTAACCGGGAAAAGCCAAAAGAAGAAGAACACAACATTTCTATTACTTTGCTTAACCATCCATTAACGAACAACCTTACTTTGTTTTCCCTGTACACTGATTTCAAAATGTTTATTATTTTTTCTGTATATTATATTCTTCTAAAATCGACCATAATGCTTTATGTTGAATGTTATCAAAAGCTTTGTTTACACCACCTACTAACAATTTTAACTCCATTTTCCAGTTTATTACACCATCTACCAATTCTCTTATTAACATCAGATGTTCTTGACTTCCTTTATTTTTTGTTCCAAAGATTGTTTTAGATAACAGTTTATTACTTTACTTGCTATTCTTTTCTTTATTACTTTTATAGAAATCTTGTAATCTACATTAATACTAATGGTCTCCAGTTTTTTTTTTATGTCTGTGCGTTCTCACTTTTTTTCATTTAAATTTCATCATACCTAAACATGTTTTTTCGTCATTTATGCCTTTTTCAAACCCTTCATTCATTACTTTTAGAAAATATTCTTTTTGTCAATCTTGAATATTTTATACATTAAGTATTCAAGTCCATCTATACCTGTAACTGCTTCTACGTTCACTGTTTTAGCACATTTTCAAATTCTACTATTGTAATCTTTTCTACAATTCTTTTATCTTCTTCAATTAGCTTATTAACTCCAATTTATCTTTTATTGTAGTATCACATGTTGAAAAGGTTTCCAGTATGTGTTTTGTTTTACTATTTTCATAATTTCTTCTTGTGTATTCACTATATCACCTTCTTTATTTTTCAGTTCTCTTATTATTCTTATTTTTTCATTGACAATTTTATTTAAGTATGGTGCTACTTCTTCCTTCCTCCCCTGTAGAAAATATCTTTGTTTCAATAACCCTTTTTCCAAGATTCATTTCATACAACATTTTTTCTTTTTCTATAAACTCTTCTCTATTATCTGTTATGTTTTTAAATAATTGATTACTAATTTCCTTGTATTTATGATTATCTTGTAATCTTTTAAACTTTTGTCATTCTATTACTTCTAATTATCTTTTTCTTTTAAACTAATCTACCAACGTGTCCAATCTTTATAGAATTCTCTCATGTTTATATGATCTTGCTATAATTGTTATATTATATCTTTTGCATCTTTATTCAGTTTTGATTTGTTAATTTGTTTTTTCTTTAATCTCTATCCATATAGCTAAGTGATCTGAGAATCCTGTAATTTTTCATCCTTGATGTAACATACTTAAGCTATCTGAGACTATAAAATAATCAATTTCAGTTATGAAATTAATTATTTTATATGTCCAGTTCTAATTTTCCCATAAATATATCTTATTATTTTTAATTATATCTGAGATAACTTTAACATCTGCTCCTTCTTTCCATCTGTGTCTTAAATCACAGTTGAAGTCCCCCATTATTACTATTTGCATGTTCACAATTATGTAGTCAAATATTTTCCTAAACATGATTTGTTTTTGCTTCTACAAAGTATATGCATAAACCATAATTAGTGTATAAATGTGATTCTTATATTTTATGTCTAGTATTACTATTCTTCTAATCATAACTATTGTATAATCCAAAATTTCTATACATTCTTTACATAAGATAACCATACCTAAACATTTTTCACTACCTAAGTTCCATGTGTCTTTAGCTTCCCATAATCCATTAATTTGTATTCTTTCTTCTTCTGTTGTTATTCTAATGTCTATTAGCGCTACAATATCTGTGTCTAATGCTTTACATCATTCTAATACTCCTAGCCTGCATTGAATGTTCTGTATACTATTAATATTTATGGCTAAGATTCTCACTGTAAGGAAAGGATTTTATTTTTTTATCCTTTTCCTTTTTTGCTTACCCTACGGTTATGTTTCTAAATTTATGCTTTCTATCTTTCACTCTTTTACCTATATAACTCCTTTTACTTCTCACTTTTACCTATTTGTTTTCTGCTTCATCACTCAAGTTACTAATTTCACCCTCCTCATCTCCTTCTTTTCCTTTTGTTTCATTCATACCGTCTCTCACATACATTCTGACATAATTTTCATCCTTTTTTTCCTTTTTGTGGCTCTTCTATAGTATCTATTGTAACCTTTTCCTTGTCTACTGTGGTTTCTTGTGTTTGATTTTCTAAAGTTGTACAGTCAATCCAAGAGTAATCCATCCTTTCATATTTTATACATTTTTGTTCACATTTTTTGCTTCATGACCAACTTTGCCACATATAAAACATTTTATTTTATCACAATTATTAATTAAATGATCATCTTTACCACATAAAAAACATGTCTTTGGTTGTCCCAATACATCAGCATCCCTTTACTCCCTTCTACATTGATTATATTAGGTAGATTTTTTCATTTTGCATTTTCAGTATTATACCACACTCCCATCATCCAGTCCATAAACCTTTGTTGTCATATATTTTTGTAAAATACATGACATCGCTATATACAGTTTTCAAACAGTCCTTTAAATGTTGTTTTCTTTCGGCTTTTCCCAGTTAGGGGTCACCACAGCGGAACTCCGGTCTGCTAATGATTGGCAGTCGATTTTTTATGGTGCCAAGGTGCCAGCCCGATGCCCAACCTTCAACGAAGGCATGCCCATTCACAATTTCTTTAAATTTCAGTTAAAAATAGTATAAACACATTTTTCTTGACTTCTCTATTAAATGCCTGGATTGCATACAAATTCCAAGGGTTAATGTCTTTTTTTCTGTCATATTGTTTAAGGAATTTTAACATATACTGTGCTGCCTCAAAAAAGATATCACAAAATGTCTCTTTATAAATACAAATGAAAGCTATTATCTCTCTGGGTTCTATATCCAGTGGTGCTATGATGCTGTCCCATATCTCATACCTGTCTAGTTCTTTTTGCATTTTACTGCATATTCTCACTCCATACCTTTTTTTAGCTTCTGCTTTTTTCCATTCTCTCCTTTCACCATCCTTTCCTGTCTGTGCATATGGTTTATTTTCTTCTCTCTTCTCCTCTTGTTTTCTGCTTTCCTGAATTCTGTCCATTATCTCTCCCCATGATGCTGCTTTTTCACTCTGCAGTTCACTTTGATCTATTAACTCTTTTAAATAAACATCCTGCAACCCTCCCGATTGGAGGGTTGTAGCAACACATTCAGCTGCAGCAATATCCATAACGAAAAGATTATGTTGAAACATGTCATTGGAATCAAACATTTCCACACCTTCTCCCTCTCCTTTCCCTTCATTCACTTTTCCCGGATTTCCATTTAATTTTTTGCCATTCTCCTCCTTTTGCATATCATCCAACTCATTCTCCATTACATTTGCCTCCTTAGCTGTCCGACTAACAGCTTTTTCATCCTCAACACCAGCTACAACATTTTCCTTCGCCTCCACGCTTCATGCTTCTCCGAGCTGCCTACATGCCCATAATGGAAATGAGGAAGTGTAACATTGAATTGTGTCCCTGTACATTTGTACGAATGAGTAGGGGAAGTTCCCTAATGCTCTGATCAAATTTCCTGTAGTAGTATAAATACCACCTCAGTTCTCATCTGAAAAGAGACCACTAGCTTAGTGGCACTAACCCAATTATCAAAAATGAATAAATAAAACAAAATCTGTACCCTCACAGCACTAAAGTTTTCAGTCAGGTTTTATATCTTATTATGAAATGTTTCTACTATTTTTATATTTATCTTGTAGCTTTCAATTGTATTGCTGTGTATTATGTTTAGTTTACAATTTTTTATCTTATATTTTAGATTCCTTTGATTTTGACATGCTTTAATATTGTTGAGTTTCCTGCTTTTTGACTGTCTGGTTACACATTTTTTCACTATTATTACTCACAGTTTTATTAAAGTTTTACACTTTGTTTAAACAGAGAACGATTTCTTATGTGTTAGTACTGTGTATTTTATGTTTTTGAAAATTTAATTATCTCAGTGTTTTCCATCCATCTACAACCCCTTTTCCCATTTTCCACCTGGGATTGGGGTGTCACTTCAACAGTGACAATCATATAGAGCCAAGGTTCACTACACTGGTTCCCAGTGAAGTGAATGGGAGATTCATTTCATTTTGGTCATGTTATATTACTCTGCCTCTATGTTTGTTGCATTTTTACTTAGCTGTTTGTGATGGCAGGTACTTCCGCTGTGTTTTCTGAAAATGCAGGTGTATTCTTTTTTTATGTTTTTATTGTGTATTATATTTTAGCCATTGTAGATTATGGAACTTCTTTTCCATTACAGCATGATTGATTTTTTCCCACCATTCTAGGCCATCAGACACAGATTCAGCTTGTTTTGTTACTTCTATTAATATGATGTATTCATTCTATTCATATTTTAAACATGTAGACTTTATGCTACCTGTAAGTTTTTATTCTGACACCTAACCTATATAAATGCACACACATGCACATTCATTTCCTATTAACTTCAATGGCCTATGTCATTTGCATATGTTTATGAAAAAGAGTTTAGGCAGTTTCCATTTTCTTATGAATGCAATGTCTTGTTTGCAACTTTCACCTTTTATTATGAGCTATTTTTTTGTCTTTTTTCACACAGTTGACCTGTATGCATCTGTATGTATTTTAATGGTATAGTGAGGTTTATGTTAGAGTATTTTAGCTTTAGAATTCACTTAACCCTTAGCTAGCTTAATCTTAGTTTATATTGCTAAGAATTTGCACCATTTTCCCAGTAATGTAATTGGCTAGTTGTGATCAGTACTTTATTTATTCAACATTTTATTTTATAGGTTCATAGGTAGGTACTAGGCTATTGGCCCAAGGGCTTACGTAAGCCTAGCCAGCAAGGTACCATAGCTTACATCACCCAAGAAAGTTATTTTCCTGTGCAACTGTCCAGCAGAGACACAGAAGTGATCCTCGGGGTGTATTTCCTATTTCCCATCCACTCATCAAGATTTTTCTTGAAGAGTGCTAATGAAGAACTTTGCTTGACATAGATGGGTAGCTTGTTCCAGAGTATAGGAAGTCTCTGGGACAGGAATCTATCCCTCTAGTGTGTTCTGTTTATTCTGGTGACAAGGTTTAGGTCCCTAGAGCATGTAGCTTGGAGGGATTGGGATTTCTTTAGGTGTAGCATGTCCAACAGCTCTGGGTTTGACATAGCTTTATATGTTAGGCAGAGATCACCTTGGAGTAGGCGATATGCTACGGAGTAAACCTGGAGTTTTTTGAGGCGGTCAGTGTAGGGCATTTGTTTGAGGCCAGTAATCCTCTTTGTGAGGTACTTCTGTGGCCTTTCCAGCTGCTGCAGATGTCTTGTGAGGTACATTCCAAAAGGGGCATTATACTCTATAATGGGTCTAATGAGTGACGAGTAGAGTGGAACAATGACCTCTTTTTTCCTGGATGAGAACCCTTTTATGATGAGGTGTGCCACGTAGAAGGACTTCCTGACTATTGTGGTGATGTGACTATCAAAGGAGAGACTACTGTCCACCTGGGTCCCAAGGTCTCTTATCACGCATTCGGTGTTAAGTAGATTGTTGCATATGTGGTAGTTCATGGGTACAGAGTTTTTACCAAAGGGGATGACACTGCACTTTTTGACATTGAGCTTGAGGCCATGGCTCTGACACCAGGCATCTGTCTCAGTGAGGCCCTTCTATAGGATGTCCATATCATTTGGGGACTTAACTATGGCTCCTTGTCTGCAGTCATCTGTGAACTTCGTCAGCCAGAGGCCTTCTGTGTTAGCCTGTACTTCAGAGAAGTAAATACCAAATAGGAGAGGTCCCAGGACGGAACCCTGTGGCACTCCACTTGTCACTGCCTTGAGGTCAGATTTAGAGTCTGCAACTTTTACAGTGTGGGTTCTGTCAGTGAGCCAGTTGGCAAACCATCTTGTGATGTAGGGATTTATACCTAGTTTAGTGAGTTTAGCTATAAATCCAGAATGGGGGATGGTGTCGAAAGCCTTGGCGAGGTCAAGATAGGCTGTGTGGACCACCTTACCCTCATCCACAGCTTTGGTGACTGCCTCAAAGAAGTCGATCAGGTTCAGGAGGCATGATCTGCCTTTCATAAACCTGAACTGGGTGGGATCCAGAGTTTGGAGGTTACCAATGTCTTTGTTTATGAGTTCCATGATGATACATTCCATGGCCTTGCAGACCAGGCTCGTCAGGCTAATAGGTCTATAGTTCCTGGGATCAGTGGTGGCTCCCCCTTTGTGGAGTGGGATAACTGTTGCTGTGCACCATTCAGTGGACACAAAGCCTGATGTGAGGCTATTATTGAACATGGTGCTTAAGTGGGGAGCCAGTTCATTCTGAAGTTCATGTAAAACCCAGCCTGGGATGTTGTCTGGTCCCATGGATGCTGTATTTTTGGCTTTAGAGAGTGCAGCTTTTACCTGCATAGTTGTGATTCCAGGGACTCTGCATTCTTCCTGTATAGATATGGGTCCTTTAAGGGGTTAAGTTTTTTTGTATTTTAAAAATACATTTGAATCTGTTTAACACCAAAGTGAATGGGAAATGTGTTTCAAGTTTAATTTTGTTTTTTTTTTCTTTGAACTAAGTGGGTTTGCATATATATATATATATATATATATATATATATATATATATATACACACACACACACACACACACACACACACACACACACACTGGTCTATTTTAAAGCTCAAATTTTCAAAACTTCAAATTTCTTATGGTCAAGACCATAAGACAGAAGTTTTGAAACGATGAACTGTTTAAATGGAGATCGCCATACAGCATGGAATGGGAAACTTATCGTTTTCCTCACTGTAGTGCAATCTCAGAGCTGGTATATTTAATAGCAGGGGGTATGGGGCCCCCTGCAAGAATGTAAAAAAAATTGTTTTTTTTTGAAGTTTCAAAGTTTCAAAACTACTCTCGACCATAAGAAATTCGAGGTTTTGAAACGTTGAGCTTTAAAAGTAGAACCGTATACGTATGTGTGTGTATAAAACACCAGTACTGATCCACTGATCCAACATTCAATACATGTAGACCCAATGACTCTCTCCACTTTATTGGAACCAACAGAAATCACTGGAAATCAAGGCTATGATGAAGAGATATGGACCTCGTACTATGTGAATCCTGTCAGTGAGGCAGTGGAATAGCAGATAATATAAGAATTAACATTAAATTGTCTAAGATTGTTGATAATACCTGCATGGAAATTGCACTGAAGGCCTTAGCTAGGTGCAGATAAAAAGTGTGTATAGCATTGGCCATCTCTATGTCTTTCATTATCCTATTGAACTGAGTAGAAGGGAAATACTTTTAACAAAGCCATGTTGGTTTGGACTTAGGTACCGAAGGTTCCATGTATCATCATTTAAGAGATATGCTATGGCATATTCCAGATCTTGCAAATGATACTGGTGAGGCTTATGCATCCATAGTTATGTAGATCAGTGATGGGTCCATGAATGTGAAGTGGAACCATTATGACAGTTCACAAAGTGTCAGGTACATAACTGGTAGAAAGACCAATGTTAAATAGGTTAAGGAGGGTTGAGCAAAAATTATACATGATACTTACCAAAAGGCAGCCAGGCACATTACCCGGACTCATGGAAGAAGTGTTTTTTGGTCTTTGATAGGGATCACTGGACTTGATCAAGCTAGATAATCAGGAGGGGGTGAGTTATGTGTGTAATTGGAGGGAATGAAGACTGGGTCAGTGGGCTGAAGATGGAGCTGTGTTTGTCAGCAAGGGATGCTGGTAATGGCCTCAAGATAAGAGGAGGTGGAGCCATTGGATACTAGTTTGGAACAGAACTATTACTTCTGAGATTCTTTTATATTGTTGAAGAAATCTTTGCAGTTGTCTTCTGTGAAAGTGGCAATTTTTAATTCACAGACAGCGCTGCATTTTTAACAGAGCACTTGAGAGTTTTGCTAATCAATTTTAAATCCTTTTCTACAGTGTGGGGAGGAGGCTACCTTAAGGTCAGTATTTTTTCATTTTGTTGTACAATTTATTTCTGTGGTAATTTCAGAGGTTAGCATTATAGCTGTGGGATATGAGAACACATAACTCAATGCAGCTGTTCAGATGGGAGTAGAATTTGAAGCAGAATGTAGCAGCTCAGAGAAGATGCTTGGTGAGGGGCACATTGAAGCTTATCTGGGTTATCCAAGAACAATAGGAGGTTACTTTTGGAGCAGACCCTAAATGCAGTAGGGTTCACTGGGGACTGCTGTTGGTTCTGAGGGAGACGATGATGCTCTGGTGGTTGGATTAACTAGAGAAGCTATGAAACATGGTATTGGCAGGCATGGGCAGTATTGGTGAGGACATTATCAAGAACGTTTGCTCCCCTAGTGGGAAAGTATATGATCTGACATAAGAAGGTGGCATTTCCAAAACCCAAGAACTGCTA
Organism: Protopterus annectens; assembly: GCF_019279795.1. Taxonomy (NCBI): domain Eukaryota; kingdom Metazoa; phylum Chordata; order Ceratodontiformes; family Protopteridae; genus Protopterus; species Protopterus annectens. The sequence goes on from NC_056729.1 coordinate 488,143,850, forward strand.
TATTTTATATATATATATATATATATATATATATATATATACACATATATATATATATATATATATATATATATATATATATATATACACACATACAGTATATGTATGTATACTTACAGCTAATTATGTAGGTGTGTAGGTGTCCTAGATGATGGAAGGGTAGTAAACATCACCTAGAAGCAACATACTAAGTTTGATAGATCTGTCACAAGTAATTCAGGTATAAATCACAATACATTGAAAGGTACCTATCATTTGTGAGTATATGATAGATTTATTAAGGGTGACCATGATTCCAAGAATGTTGAGGTTGGTATCGTGGAATTTGGAGTGAGATGATTGTGTTATGGAAAAGTAGGGAGACACTCCACAATTCCCAGTGGGTTTTCATGAATCTTGAGGAATAAAACAAGATACAGATGGAGTGTTATCAGTACATTAGGATAAAGTTTCATACAGGTATGGATATGCTTGAGGGTCAGGAAGTCCTCAAATGTGGGCATTTTCTTATTTAAACTAGACATATAGATACATAAAGAGAGACAGAGACAGAGAAAGTATTATTTGTTTTATTAATCCAAACAGTTGACCCAGATAAAGGGGGTGTAATAAAATGTTTATCTAGTCCTTGTGTAGATATATTTAACAGCCTTTCTTGGCACATCATCAAACATTTATTTCCAAAGTGTGAGAAGCATCATAAATTTATTGCGGATGGTGCAGTGGTGCAGCTGTAGCGTTATCCCCTCACAGCAAGAGGTTCTCCAGTTCGATTCTTGGCTGGAGTGCCTTGTGTGTGTCTACATGTCCTCCTTGTGTTCATGTGGGTTTTCTCTGGGTACTCCAGTTTCCTCCCACATTACAAAGACATGCGTCTTGAGTGTTTCTTCCCGGGCCTCTGCTGAAAATTGTCTTTGTTCCAAGTTGGACTTTCCTGGTAAACAAATGTTAAATAAATAAATTACCATCCTTGGTGCATCATCACTTCTAAAAATCTTCTAAGCTTGCCATATTTATGGTACTTACTGAAAACTAAACATTCACACACTGCTGACACAAAACTCAGAAACATACAACTCCAAAATAACCCAAATCTAAAGCAAGCTTCCCTAAACTCCAATCTCCAATCATAAAAAAAGAAAAACAAACAAAAAATTTGGACCACAATTTCAGTTCACTTCAGTTAAAAAAAGTAACTTCACATGCTGCACACAAAAAATAATACATTTACTGTCTATTACTGTCTACTTATGTTAACCCATAGAAATGGAGTTGTTAAAATTTAAAAAAATAAAATAATTTGAAACACTAATCATAACTTTAACTTCACCCAATTCTAACTAGCTAAAACAAAATAAAATAATACTCACTAAAGCAATGTAACTGAACTACAGAGGTCTATTTTATATTATATTATTGAAAAGACAGGTCCGCGAATGGCACTTTCATCAAAAATGCTGTTCAGCGAATTCGCTTTTGTGGAGGGCTATGCCCCCCTCCTAATTATATATACCAACTCCAAGATCACACTACAGTGAGGAAAGGGCAAATTTTCCAATCTTCACTGTACCGCGATCTCACTATGAACAGTTCACTGAACAGCATTTTAGATATAAGTGCCGTTTGCTGACCTGTCTTTTCAAAAATATAATATAGACCCGAGGAACACATCTGAATATAAACCTCACTACATTACTAAAATTCATCAAAAGTTTAAAATGCACTTCAAGTCAGTCCATTTCTTAAAAAAAAAATTAAGGTAACCAGTGAAAGCTGTTTTCAACAAGCAACGTCTGCAGTTACAACAACCCCCCCGAAATCAATGGGAAACAGTAATTCAGACATAAAATGTTTAAAAGAAGATGTGCAATATGTTTGGGTCAGGTTTGTAATTCCAGTTGGTTATAATACAGTCTCTTCAGTTAATGACCAACTTCCCTCGAACCTTGGAGGACCCAAAGCCTTCAGGATGTGTGATGAGTTCTACCACATTAAGGGAAGACCCACATTGAAAATGGTGACAGTTGTGTACCATTCTGAAGTCTGTGTGTGATGATTCTTCAGTTAATTACATCTCACCTTCCACTGTAACACCCACATCATTAGTTGTGCAACTGGAGCAATGAAGCCCACAGCAGCTATCAGATCCAAGAACCAAAGAAGTGTCTAAGCCTAGCCCCTCAGCAATGTCCTTATTCAGCAGACTAAGGTCATAAATAATACCACTGAATCACTAGTTGTCATTGTTTATGGTCAGAAATGCAATATATTAGATAATCTTTAAGTCCTGTCACTTTTGTTCATATGCAGTCTGTTGTTTCCATGCTTTGTCCATCTGTCAGACTTGTGTTTCTGATGTTTATTAAATAAACATTATTATATTAGATTACTGCTGCTGACCCAGTTTAGATTTCTACTGGAATATGGGGCACATACCACAGTGGATCTGTTTCTTTGGTATTGTTGGTGATCTTGGATTTACTTATGACAAGCGATAAGTTGCATGGTGCTTTTGCTGCAAAAATGTGCCAGCTATGGGTGATTCCAATATTACCAAAAGTTTTTTAAGGCATATTGCTTAAATATAATCTAAAGATATTACTTTCACACTAATTAACTGTATTACCAGTTCACTGCTTTCTGGGTGGACCATAAACCATTTTGTCATAACTGATGCTGTGCAAGCTTTGTTCTAATTGATTAAACATTTGCTTATAGCCATTTCTAGGTGAAACTGGAAGTGCCAGTGGCATGTATTTAAAAGTCAGATAATTTAAATGAATAGTATACGTTTCAGTGGTAAAAATAAATGACATACAATATATATTAAAATGTATATAAACAACACTGCCTTGTTTGCTATACAAAGTAGGAAGAAGCGGGATAAAGAATCAGTTGGCAACATCGTCAGAAACTAATTTAAGAAGTTTTCAAATGTATAATGTTGCCTAACAGAACAGGAAAGCGTATTCTGCAGGAGGTGCAATGGGGAAAAAATCCTACCAAAGGCCATTAGTCCTTTTTTTTATCATGTAGAATATGTAATATTGTGTTACAGCCTGATGGATTCCTCTGTAGGTGGCTGAATGGAAAGTCTGAAATCAATAAGATGGAATAAGAAGAAAACTAATGGCATGTTTGCATATCATGCTTAATGAGTCATGCACTATTATTAGGTATGTGGATCTGTACTCGTGTGGTGTTATTAGTAGCTGGAAGAGATGCAACCAAAGTCCCTGCAGGCCTCACTTTATTAGGTTACTCTATAAATCAAATCACAGAAACATCAGCACTTCAAGCAGTAGCATATCTGATTTATTTGTAAAAGGCTTCGTAAATGAGATGAATGCAGACAATACAGAATGTGTGTCATTTTGTGGTACAGTTAAAATGCAGCAGTATTTAGCTGGATTGTTCAGATTTATTGGCACTTGCTTTGTATCAGAAGTTAAGGTTTCAAATATTTCTTTATATTCTAAAATTAGGAATAGGGATGGTAGAGTACAGCATTAGGGATATATTTTAACTGATTGTGCTATCAAATTAGCCTTAAAAATACTGTCCTGTATTTCTTTGTTGTTGTTATTTAAGTGGTGTTAAAGATTTCGTACCACATTTAAAATCACGGTATTTATTTACTTTTTATTTATTTAGTTAGATTTATATGGATGGCTCAGTGGTGCACTGGTAAAATTGTCACTTCACAGCAAGAGGTTCTCTGGTTCAATTCTCAGTTGGGGTGCCTTCTGTGCAGAGTCTGCATGTCCTCCCTGTGTTCATGTGGGTGTGCTCCAGTTTCCTCCCACATCAGAAAAACATGTGTCTGGAGTGTTTCTCCCCAGGCCTCCACTGAAAACTGGCTTTGTTCCAAGTTGGACTTTCCCAGTTAAATAAATAAATTATGTATTTTAGTTCTTTTTCTGGTCAAAACTTCCTCTTCCATGTACTCTAAAAGCACTAGCATTAGTTTGCTCTGGTTCATTGACTGATGATCTACTTTTGTTAAAACCCTTTCCTGGGCAGATAAACAAAATTAGTATTATGGAGATAACTGGTGAAATACAGATACTTAGTCTACTCCCTGAAGAAGAATTCACAACTGCCTGTTTGATGTGCTCTTGCAAGGACTTCAAAATCTCCTGCTACTATGATTATACAGCCTGTCTTTTAAATGTTGTTGTAGAACTATTGAGTCTCTCCCTGGCTTTTAATAACTGAGCAGGGCTTGAAATTAAGCATTAATCTCTGATCCGCAGTCATTCATCAGTTATTTTGTAGCTATAGGTAATCCTTGGGGATCAATATATTTTAACTGTCTGCAGATCTCTAGCCATTAGTAGGTCAATAAATGCATGTTAAAGCTGTGAATGCTTTATATTATCAGCACCTTACGTCTCTTCTTGAATGAAACATATATCTATGCATATATATACATATATATATATATATATATATATATATATATATATATATATATATATATATATATATATATATATATATATATATATATATATATATATATATATTTTTTTTTTACCTACAGCAGTTATAATATAGTGAATATGTCTTATTTCTGAAACGTTTGACTGTTACTTTGATACTGTTGTACCTTCCCGGAGTATAGTAGTATATTTGTCTTTCACACAGTGATGGTCTATCCAGCTGGCAGAGCTGTTGCTTTACTTCCTTTTTTATTGGCCTGTCTTTATAAAGAGGAAGAACTGATTTTTTTCTGGTGGGTCGAATTCCTGTCCTGGGAGGTGATACAGTTAATACGTTATACACTTCCACCCATGCTGAATAATTAGTCATAGTTCTATGCATATTATGAGAGATAGGACAGTTTATACATCCTTAGCACAATTTCCTTTTCTTCTTACAGGGAAGAAAATGGAAAATGGACTGAAATTTCCCTGGACAAATATGCTGGTTGCTTTATCTAAGTGACTCATCCGATCACTTACTAGGGTTTCCTATGTTTCACTGTGCAGGATTCTTGTTAGGGCCACTGAGGCTTCATTCCCCAGAGGACAATGTCCATAATGTAGGCTGGAGATATAGGGTATCCCAGTAATGCCCTTGTAAACACCCATAAAATACGCTGTTGCTACTGGTCAGGAGACAGTGACACGGAGACAAAGTCCTGATTAAGCAGATCATCCTGGGATGCTCCCAACAAAGGAAAACAAAATGCAAAATAAAGGAGGGTGGCACATGCACACTCCTGCAACCTTCTTTAAAACTGATATAATGTTACTTTCTTCTTTCTTTATATCAGTATACAGTGGATAACTTCATTTTATAGCAAAGAAATCAAGTTGCAAACAAATCTGTGTATACGTCAGTAATTTGCAATAACAATGAAAATAACCATACTTGTAGATTAAAAGAAACCACTCAATAATTTAGTAAAGTTACATTTATCTTTCACTTGGTTAAGTATAAAATCTGACGTTTCAAGAGATTTCTTAGAGTCTAAATAAAATCTATAACTGGGTATACTGAGGGCAGCCTTAGGACTATATTTAGAAAAACATCTATGCTAACCATCCCTGTGGCACAGAGGCAAGGAGCATTGACTGTGACTTAAGCAAACCAGGCATGATTACAGGATAGTTTTCTGCGGAGTCAGCTGGGGGGTATGGACACAGTGGCATTTTTGCCAGTTTAGCTATGTCAGAGTGGGAGAGAATTTTCTGCTTGGAATTAATACTCATAGTGCAGGCCTGGGACTCAAGCTCTGAAGCAAAAAATTGTGGAATGCATTGGCAGATGTCTCCCGACAAACTTTTGTATAGATGTGATTGCAGTCTGGGTGTGGGGTGAGATTTTGGGTAGAACATACATAGAACAGCCTTCAGCTGGTGACAGGATAGAGCTGAACCAGGTCACCCTGATCTCCACTCTGTCTATTCCCCTAAAACTTTGGTAAAAAGATCCCTGCTTTGTGAGGACCCATTTCAGAGAAATAGTTGGTCAGATGTCAGAAACATCAATTGTAGAAGACTGTGGAGGCACTCAACAATGGGAGGAGTCACAAACTTAAAAAAAAAAAAAATTTTGAGAAGTGTGTACCATTTTACTCGGTGTTAGAAGACATGTTCCAGATGTCTATGATTTAGTAAATTATGTTGCATGAAGCCTAAAGCAGTGAAGAACACAATATCCACATCAGTTAAGGCAATATGCAAGTGTAGCCACTGTGACTGTGGGTGTCTTTTAAAACATAATAGATTGATGCAGTGTTGACATAAGGCAGAAGTAACAAGTGGGGCAGCACATCAGTAAGTATCGTGTCTCAAACAGCATGACTTCACTGAGGATTGAGCCTCACTCTACAGAATACAGCTGTGGCTGCAGATGACATGTTGAACCTGGCAAGGTTACCAGGTGACAGTTAACATGTGATCTAACTAGGAAGTAGTACACCAACTTCGTCAACTTATGGTCTATGCACTACACACTGGCCTAGCAGATGCTTCCTTGAAGCCTGCTAATCAAAAGAAAAATGAAATAAAAATTAACTGCTCTCATTGCATTTTACACGTACAAGTTTTTCACTTTACAACTGGGCTTACAGCCACAGAACATCTACAGTTTTTGTCACAGAGCAAGAGATTGCGTGATATTTCATTCATTGTCGTTCCCAATCAAAACTCCTGTCTCTCTTGTGTGCAGCTTGTGTTCCTACCTTTTGATGTGTGCATTGCAACATATGAATGACTCAGAGTACAGTTCACTGCACAACACTGAACTGCTATTTGAGGCATGTGGTTACATAATGTGAGTCCTCATCCATCACTTTTTTCACCAGTTTTTGATCTATACTATTTTTTTTTAATTCTATTAAATGTATCTTTGCAATAAATAGTCTTGAAAAAAGTACCTATCAACACAGAGTCCCAACCTGCTTTAGCTTCATCCTTAGTCAACCTTATAGTGCTTGATTTCCTGAGGCAGTATAGCAAATGTGTCATGTTCTGAAAACTCACTTCTTCTAACTCATACTGGTTCCACTTGCAAGAGATGCACCTATTTATCTAAACTGGAAGATAATCTCTGCATCCCATTCTACTGCAAGTAATCAGCATAACAACAAACTACATTATCACAGCAGTAAAACATTGCTTCTTCATATGCTGAGGTAGTAAATAAATCCTTGCATAAGCCTCCTAGGTCTCCCAGACATGCTGCTAATGTAACCCAACCATTCAGTGTAAGTAGTAAAACCACACCACATCCACACCCAATCCTGCTGTTACTGGGAGTCACCTGCACTACAAGCCTTCACTCTTTAGGTGCCGTAAGCCTGAAGCACATCACATAAATGTCTTAGCCATTGGTGACTCCATTGTAAGACATAAGGGGAAAACATTTACCATACTGGCAAAGGACAGGGTGGTAGTTAGCCACCTACGTGGTCCTCGGATTAAAGATGTCACTAAGGCCCATAGTCCCTGCACTACCCCAAATACAGTTACAACCTCGTAGTTGCCCTCATAGGGGTGAATGATCTTAGGCATTCTACCCTGAAGGCGATGCAGAGAGACATTGTTTAGCTCTCTACTCATGTCTTCAAAGAGGGCACGGCTGTGCCATTGAGTGGCATTCTACCATCATCAAGACTTTATTTTCTTTATTTGTCATTTGTTAATGAGATTGGTGAAAAGGTCTGCTAACTCTCTTCAGTCACACCATAGGCTCAAAGAGCAGAAAAGACATAAATAATGGAGCACGATTAAAGCAGAGAAGATTACAGTGTTGTAGCAGAGTAGATTACACTATTGTAAACACAGTGGTAGACATAGAAAACAGTGTTACATTCTTTACATTTGACAAGTTCTACAGTAATGGATGGTCTTAAAATTTTAGATATGGTTGATAGGGGTCAGACTGGATTATTATCCAGTGTCACAAAAACAGGTACAAGTGATTTCATCATGAAGGTATTTCCTTAGTGTAGTTTTGAAGGCTGAAACAGTCTGCTAATTTCTTGTAGCACATAGTTAATTTACTCTAAATATTTGCAACCCTATGGGTGCTTTGAAAGGGGGTCTGACTAACTGGAGCCTTTCATTATTATTGTAATTTAATGTGTAGGCTTGTTCTCACCTTGATAACGTTTTCTTCATGGGGGACAATCATTTTTTTTTTTTTAGTATTTCAAAAATGAGAGTGCTGGGATGAAGTGTTGATCTACCTTTCAACTGTCCAGATTTAAACATAATGTCCAGATTTTGCTTCATATTTTTCGTCTGTTCCTCATAAAATTATGGTTTTCTGGATTTTTGTGCCAAATCAGTGAGGAATGAATTCAATAAATAATGACAGGCATTTGAGTTTCAGACTACATATCCTTCAGACAATGCATGGTAACACAAGACCATTTATGCTAGGAACTTTCTAAGTTTATAACAGCAATATTTAAAATCTATTTTTGGGGCTTTGTCCCCCTATTATTTTTGGCTTTGTCCAGATTTTTTGTGATCAGATGTTGAGAGCTGTGAGGAGTCAGTTAATAGGCTTAAGTAAATCACAGTTATGCTGTCTGGTGTGTGCTGAGGTAAACAATCTACAAATCTTGTTTTCAGTAGCCTGTCATTTATGGGTATTATCAGATGAGTGAAAGTATAATATGGGTAAGCTGTGCTCAGTTTTTGGTAGTAGCATGTTTCTGGCAAGGGCAGTAGGTTAGAGCAGACAGGAGATACAATAACAAAGTTCAAGTTGTGAGTGCACTTTATTGAATATTTTGTTTGTGTGTGTATAAAAGTTTAGCCATGGGTCTAAGGTCAATCCCAAACTTTCTGTTCTATAATATAGTGAGTTCTATTGTTATTCGAATCTTTAAGTATGAATGGTGAGACTGATGTTAATTTGATGCCTAAATTTAAAGATACAATAATTAGCTTCAGAAATTGGCTAATAAACTGGTGTTATTCTAGGGGAAGCTAGTGAGTGTCTGCATGGAATGAAATAGTAAATAAACTTGACTACATTTCCTGGTATAGTCTGCATCTTTCACTCCTTCATTTCAGCATGCATGCTAAAACTTTTGCAACACTTGCACTGCCTTTTTTAGGCAGAATTCACCTGATTGACATTGACATCACAACACAACAAACTCCAGTCTGGGTAATATCAAAGTAGCATTGCTGAAAGCCAGTAGCCTAAACAACAACATCTCTGAGCATGAGGTCTTTCTTAATCTCAAATATATTAGTATTTGCATAATCACAGAAACCTGGTTCCACTTTAGCGATGCCTCTCTACATTTCAGGGTGCAATGCTTATCATGCATTCATATCCATTGGAAACTATGGGGGAGAATAAGCATTTATTGGTAACTCCCATTATTTGTCACCAGATTTTACAAGATACAAATCTGGAACTGGCTGAATTCCTAGTTACACTTAATAAAATTAATTATCACATTACATCCAATTATAGATCCCCATCTATGACCCCTTCAGGGCATGAAGAGTACCTTAACTGGTATAAAATTTTCTTCCAGTTGCACTGCCCCACTTTTCACTCCAGTACACTCAGATCTGACCATCTTGCTGTGATTGTCTCTATGAAAACCTGTTTTGTGGCCCCCTAATAATGACAGTACATTCAGGAGATACTCCACAAGCAATTGTTTGCTATTTACTGATCTTACTCATAATCACAAATGGTATAGCTCTCCAGAAAACTATGTAATGGAGGGTGTTGCTCACCCCTGTGAATTGTACATCCTCTTGGATAGATCCACTGAAGCATCTGCACCAATCTGGCATAAGCATAATGGAACATTTAAAACTAAACCGATATGGTGGAAATACCACATCAAAAAATTCTAAAAGAAAAAGCTCCTGGCCATCACTAAAAGATGTGTACTTCAGCATTAAAAATGGATCTACAACTAATAAGCCTCTCAAACTTGCCATTAGGAAATGAAAGACCAACTATGAACTTAGAGTTACATCTACCTGAAAATACAACTACAGGGCTTTCTCCAGCTAAATTAGAAAGCTTAGAAGTAATCAACAATTCTGTACTAAATTTATCTCCAATGATTCCTCTTTCTCTGATCCCAGTAGCATTGCTAATTTTCTTGCATACAAATTCTTTTCCATCTTTACTCCAACTACCTTCCCCTCTCTCCCTACCACTGCACCCTCATACACCCCTTCTGAGATCAATTTGGATCAAGTTCTTTTGAGACTTTGAAAAATTAAAAATGCTACTTCTGGCAGTCCTGGCAATATCCCTGGATTTCTGTCAAAATATATAAAGTCATGTTTATTAAAACCCCTCTATCAACTCTTCAACCATAGTCTCTCCACTGGTTATGTGCCAGAGGTGTAGGGAATGGAAGCTGTAGTGCCTTTGCATGATGATGGTCTCTCTAGTGACCCTGGATATTACAGGCCTGTTAGTCTCATTAGTATTGTTTGCAAGGCTATGGAACATATTCAGTTTGAACTAATAAATAATGATGTAAGTGACCTTATATCCTGAGACACAGAGCAGTTCAGCTTTGTAAAAGGCAGACCATGTCTGTAAAAAGCAGGCCATGCCTGCTCAAGCTAGTTGAGTTCTTTGAAAGGACAAATGAGGTCATTAATAAGGGGTATACAGAATGCACTACATATCTGGATTTTGCCAAGGCCTTTGATTTTACCTTTCATGCTAGGATTACTAACTATCTCCCAACTTAACATCAATCCATTATCTGGATAGGTGACTGACTATTTGAAAGAAGCCATCCTATTAAAGTTGAGGAATTTTGTTTTAGACAGAAAAAATTTCACCAGCGGTGCTCCACAAGGTTCTGTTCTGAGCCGCCACCTTTTTGACACAACTTCCTCTGATATCAAGGGGTGATGGCTAGTAAAGTTTGTTGATGATTACAAACTGAGTCACTTATCAAATTCCCATTTTGATACTCCAATTCTCCATAAAGGACTGGAGCAAATAGCTATTTGGTGTACTAAGCATGGGCTTGTCCTCAGCATGAAGAAATGTGGTATCAAATCTAGCTCTGGTACTGCTTACCATATAGATAACATTCCACTCAAATTTGATGTAGTCATCAAGGGCTTGAGTACTTATGTTTCTGACAGACTCCCCTTTGACCAGAATGTCTCTGTGTTGGCAAGAAGTTTGTTTGTTGAATCTCTTCAAGGTCCAAAGAAATTATAGTCTCACTTTATTCACCACTCATTAGGCTCAGCATTGAATATAATGCACTCTTCAGCCGTACCTTGCTAAGCATCTGAATCATCTTGAGAGACTTCAATATTTTCTCACCAAAAAGATCTCGGGTCTGGTACCCTGCTGCGCTGATAGTCAAAACCTCATCTGACTACTCAGTGCACATCTCTCAGCTGTCCAGATTTTCACAGAATGTACAGATTTCTGCCTCATATTTTTGGTCTGTTCCAAATAAAATTGGTGATTTTCTGACAAATTACTGGGGATTGAAATCACTAAATAATAACATACATTTGAGTTTCAGACTTCACATCCTTCAGAAAATACATACCAACACAAAACTTGTTATTCTAGCCACTTTCTAAATGTGTAAGAACAATATTTAAAATTTGTCTCTATTTTGGGGCATTTGTCCCCCATTATTTTTGGCTTTGTCCAGATTACTTGTGCTAAGAGGTTGAGAAGTATGACTCGGTGTCATGCAGACTCCCGAGGAGTGATCTCTGCTTAGACTTTCATGCAATAAATGACCCACCAATCTTTGAATTCCTTCACCTAACTAGGACCAGTGGTAAAGCAAACACCTTCTCTAGATACCTAATCCTGCAGTATTATATCAACAACACCAGATGGTGTGACAGCTACCTCACCCAACACATCCCCCATTTTTGGAAGAGACTGCCCTTAACCATTAAGTAGACCATTTCCCTATCAACATTTAAAACCATTCTGAATGACTGTATGGGCGATCTCAGTTTTCACCAAGGATATGTGGAGTAAGTCTACTTAAAGAGGTACATTGTTAGCCTCACAATAGTACTGGGGTGTGGCTGAGCTTCTCAGTGTTCTCCTTAGCTAAATACTTAGAGTAAAATTCTATGAATGTATGAAGAAAGGTTTTTGAGGATCTATAAAGGCAGCTCCAATAAGATGACTTGTTTGCATGACTAGATTAGTGAGGTCAGTAAGAACAGTTTTAATACTATGCCCTTTCCTGAAGCTAGATTCTTGGCTTAAGTGGAGGCTGTAACATTCAGCTGCATGGCAGCTGCCTTCCCCATTATTCTTATCAATCAAAAGAGGAGAGCAATTGGCTTGTAGAAATCATGTTGGCAAGATGGACCAATCATGTCTGGGTATAGAAATGATGTTGAATGTTTCCACAGCTCAGTAACCATGCCTGGAAAGAATGTGTTTTATATACACAGGTACAGCATGACTATAGCCTGGAACTTCACACAACCATCGATTAACATCAAACAGTGAAACCTCAGAAAAAAACTGAAAGAAGTGGAGAAGCTAATGGCTCTCTTAGTTGTACATATAGGTATAGCTGAGAAAGGGGGTAAAAATTGTAATTAAATGTTATAGCTCAGTAACAGAGGGGAAATTTACAATGAGAGTATATTGTGTGTGTGTGTTTGGATTTTCCTGCCAAACCACTGATCTCTCCCTTTAGAACTCCCAGACAGGAAAAGCCAACATTGTTTTAGGAACTGAGATTTTGTTTTGGTTGCAAGCGTTTTACATTGTTTAGAAAATATGTAGTACTGGTCACGGTATTATTTTAATAAAGTACTTCTGCACAGAAGCCCGGTGTTTTGCAGTCAGCAAAGGTGTATCTCAATTCAGGACCACTGGATTACCCCTGATACTTCATTTTAAGTAATTATTTTTTTTATTTATTTAACATTTGTTTACCAGGAAAGTCCAACTTGGAACAAAAACTATTTTCAGCAGAGACCTAGGCAGAAATGCTCCAGCCACTGGTCTTTGAATTGTAGGAGGAAACTGGTGCACCTGGAGAAAACCCACACAAATGCAGGGAGGACAAGCAGAATCCGCACAGAAGGCACTCCTGCCAAGAATCGAACCAGAGAACCTCTTGCTGTGAGACAACAATACTACTGCTGCACCACGGCGTCATCCATTCTGTAAGAATTGAACATGCTCAGAGAATCAGCTCAGTAATACTCTGTTCACCATAAACCCTTCAGAAATTACAGACACCAAAAGAGAAGTGTCTCAGCAGATGCTACCAATGATGCATTATCAGGTCTAACATTTGTAAATGAACACAGCATTTTGCTGTATCATACAATTCTTTTAAATACTTGGGAGCTTGTTCTAATAGTTGATAGCCAAATTCCTTAACTGATGTTGACTGTGCTGTTTTTAACAGAAAATGTAAACTATTTAAGGACAGATTCAGTGTATATTTTCTAGTACCTCCTGGCATACTCATACCTCTTAAGTTTACCTCACTTATGATGAACTTTCTTCATTTTGAGTCTTAAAACGTTCATATTCCTAGTCTTTTCCACATTTATTAGGTAGGTCACACATTCCTTGTTAGGAATTTTTAAACTACCATCTATGGTAAACGATGCTAAATCATATTAATTCATCAAAAGAACTTTATGTAAATGTAATGTAACACATTGCAACCATTCTGTGAGATTCCTAGCTGAAGATACTAGCATTAGTTAGTTGTAGATATGTGTTCCACATTTTGCCCATTTGTTCCATGTTATAAAAAGTTCTGTTCCACATTTTGGAGTTGGAGGGTTCAGAGCTGGTGTCCTACTTAACTCATTTCCTCCTCTCTTAAAACGTTACTGATTCATAGCCCTTAGCACAACCGACCCACTAACACATACCGGATTCTTACCTGAATTTAACAAAGTGGGCTACTTTAGGGCCAGAACCTCCAACCCTCGCTCACTAACAGCTAAGGATTTTATGGTATCTTCTGCTAGTTTTTCCACAGCAACAGAAGTACTAAAAAGGCTTGTTAAAAAAAAAAGATTTTTACCTGTCTGATTTTACTCCATGTTCTCCTCTCTCACCAGTACAAATCACTGTGTCACTATGGCCATGCATTTACACCATTCCTCATTTTTAAGTACTCCTCTGTTACATTTTATTTGCTTGGTGTACTTTTAGAGACCCAAAGACTACTGAGTGCTGCTGGCAAAAAAACATGCACACGACTTGACTTAAGCGATTTTGTTCTTTTACTTATTGAACTTCTTCAGAATGAGAAAAACTACAAACCACAATCTCAATAAGCAATGTTATAGTGACATCATACACTAGTCATCCAATCAACAACAAATAATGCAATGCAAACCAGTTAATGAACCTACATATGGAAAAACATAATAATTTAAACCTAAATACATTTAAATTTTAACAAACTTTTAACTGAAATTGTTTCATTTATTCTCAGATAAATATCGACACATAAAAATACCTGCCACTTAAGTTCTAAAAACTCTAAATAATTATTAAACCGATCTACAAAACTACTAGAATCAGTTTTGTAAATGACCAAAAAAAAAAAAAATCTTATGAAATAAAACACAATTCAACCCGTGTCTTGCTAGAGCATTATTGATGTTGCTGCTCTTTACAGCCCTCGCATGCTCACTAATACGATTACCTAATGTCTTTGTTTTCTTCTCAATATAAAAACAATGACCAGAACCGCAAATAACAAGATACACTAACCATTCCATGACATCATAAACAACCTTAAAAGAGGCAAATCTCCGGGCCCTGATGGCTTCACTACTAACTTTTACAAAGCCTTTTGCCCAAAAATATCCTCCATCCTATTGAAAGTCTTTAACGGTATCATTAAGGAGGGTATTACTGACTTACATTGGAACAACTCAAAAACCATCTTACTATTAAAAAACAAACAAGACAAAGCAGACCCACACAATTACAGACCAATCTCGTTAATAAATGTTGACATTAAGATTCTTGCTGCTATTTTAGCTAATAGATTACAAAAGATACTCCCGTCTTTAATTTCCCCTGACCAAGCTGGTTTTATGAGCAATAGACACACATGGGATAATACCCTAACTTTGGATTCCCTAATACAATTTACCAAAAAAGACAAAAATCCAATATATGCCCTAACCTTGGATGCCTCTAAAGCTTTTGACAGAGTCAACTGGGACTTTTTGTTTGCTACTTTGTTCCATTTCAATATACCTAAATCCTTCTCGGATATAATCAGAACACTTTATACAAAGTCTTACACATACCTTTACATAAACAAACAGAGATCCAAGCCAATATTGATTACTAATGGAACAAGACAGGGTTGCCCACTCTCACCCTTTCTCTTTAACATTTTTATCGAGCCCTTCTTCTTATATATCGCGCAGAATACGCACCACAACATCCCTAAAATCCTAAACACACATGTCGCACTATCAGCTTTTGCAGATGATTTAAATCTATACTTCCAGTTTCCCAACTCAGACCTACCCAAAATCTTTGATGCCATTAAGTACTTCTCCACCGCATCAGATTACCTAATTAACAATAAAAAATCACATATTTTCCCAATCAATCCCAACTCCCACAAATCTTTCTATTTCCCCGAGTCCTCTTTACAAATAACATATAATCTTAAATATCTAGGTATCCATTTTGAACATAACCAAGCTTCCATGCTCCAAAATAATCTACTAAAAACATGGTCCACCATCCAGCAAGATCTACAAAGATGGAAACTTATGAATCTAGCCTTCTTGTCCAAAGTAGCAATAGTGAAAATGAATGTCTTACCCAGACTCTTATATCAATTCAATGCTTCGGATATAGTAGTCTTTAATAACTTCTTTTCCAAAATTGAAAAAGACCTAGCTAGGTTCATCTGGTTCCCGAAGTCAGTCAGGATCTCTTACTCTAAATTAACTTATCCTAAGGAGAAAGGGGGGTTAGGCCTTCCAAACTTTCAACTGTACTACAAGATCATCTGCTCAAACAGAGTCTGGTCTATTTCAAACTTTAGCAGCAAAAACCATACCCACTCTCCATCATGGTTGAAAATCTGGCATCACCATATTATTTCTAACAAAATTAATCCTCAGGCTATTCCCTTCCTATCCACTCTTTCTATAAACAATTGTAATTTAGCACATTCTCTGAAACATAAAATTAGGCTTTTCCAAAAACTTATTAAAGACATCAATCTGGAAAATATTCTACCCCTGCTCCAACCACTCCATCAAAATCCAAACATCAAAATCAACAATATGATGTTGGACCTTACTAAATTTCCTTTCATTAAAGATCTCAATGTATGGGACATCCTCAAACATAGATCAAAATCTCTTCCTGAGCTACAGTTAATTCTTGGAACCAATAACAAATACACAGTTATTCTTCGACAATTAAGAGAAATTATACTTGCACAACATTTCAATCTTCCTCCTAACCCTCAGGAAATTAACAAATTAATTGAAACTATATCTGTAATATCAAGCACTAAAAAAACAATTTCATCTTCTTACAAACTATTGAATTCTGTGCTATACAACTCAAACTGTCTCTTTTCCAACTATTGGAATACTGTTGGTTCTCCTATTACAGAGGACCAAAAACTCTCAGCTATAAAATCTACTTTAGAACTCTCCCTTTTTAAAAAACTCTTATACACCCAACTGATGCTAAACAATAATTCCTACTCCACTCCTGTAAGACTCAATAAATTTAATCCCAACTCATCCTCCTCGTGCACCTGTTGCCCCCATCCGAGAGCGGATCTACTACACATTATGTGGTATTGCAACCACTCTTACAAACTCTGGTGCTCTCTAAAAGTTCGTTTACAAAAAATGGGTTACTACACCTCAACCCTTTCGTGGGAAACAGCCATTCTCCATATTCCTACCTCCGAATTATCTAAAGTACAACTCCACATTTTAATTATTCTCTGTTCACTTATTAAACTATACATCACTAAAAATTGGTTAGATCGCACCAAACTTAGTTGGAATGGTTTCAAAGAGATGGCTTTCAAACACATCTCAGCTCATAAATTCATTATAAAAGGCCCCAAAAAGAGAGCTTATTTTGGTAAACTATGGAAGAAACTTATAGATGTGATCCATACTGAATAACTTCCCATTCATACCTTGAGTATAACAGCTATCCCTATTCCTGTTAATCTACCGGAGAACCACTGCCAACCCAATTATTATTATATTTTTGCAATACCACTGCGGAGGAATGTAGCACTGTTGGTTGTAAATATTGTATATAATTGTTTTTGGTTAAATTGTTTACAATGCTCTCATTGTGCTGTTCCTATCCTTCTCATATGTATCATTGCTAAACTATGTGGTTACTCACAATATTCTGTAATTATCCATCGTTGCATTTTAATGTGTATAACTGTAATGTATTTCCTCTCCCAGTATGCATTGTATTATACTTTGAAAAATAAAAGAATTATTTGAAAAAAAAAAAGATACACTAACCATACACTCTTACAACTGCACCTACTTTTTGGTTCAAACACATAATTTATATGTTTAAACTCATAACTGCTTTCCGGGTAATTAAATCTACAAAATTTACAACAGTTGCAGGGAAATGTTTCTAATGGTCCCTCCCGAAGCCCATTATTAACTGCATGACCATGCTCTAATGAATGCTTTAAACTACGTGCTTTTTTAAACACAAAATTGGGCCTTTCACCAATGGCTTCACTAAGGTCCTTTTTGCCTAATACTACTTTCCAATTCTCTTCTATTATATTTTTAATAACCTACCCTCAAAGCTCATTGATACTGGGAAAAACAACATTTTTTCATCAATAATGTCCCTGTTTTTAACCTTAGGTACAAAATCTGTACTAAGAATTGGGGGAACCTCTCACCCTTTAACTTTACCACTTCCTCAGATATTTCAATCAATTTCCCATAAGGGTACCCCCTATTACAAAACATACTAATTAATAGTTTAACTTTATCTAAAAAACTCTCTTTGTCAATAATTATCCTACTTAGTCTGATTACTTGACCCCTAAAAATGTATTTAACAAAAGCAGGATGATAACTGCTATAATGCAAATAGTTGTTACTAAGTGTGTCATTTCTGTACATGTTGCTAATAAACCTGTTACTTGCAACATCTACTGTCAGCTTAAGATCTAAAAAATTAACTGACAACCCAACACAAATTGTTTCAAGAGTTAACCACCTAACACTTTGATTCATTCCTGAAACAAATTTCCCAAAATCATCCCTACTACCCTTCCAAATAAAAAAATCATCTCTAGATCTTCGATAAAAGGTTACAAACCTAAAAGAGGGAAGAGAAGTTAAATACTTACTTTCCCACCAACACATTACTAGATTTGCAAATGATGGCACAACTTTGGACCCCATAGTGACCCCAGATATCTGCTGATAAATACTGGACTCAGACTCAAAAAAATTATTATTCAATACCAGTTCTAGCAAGACACAGATAGTCTTAGAATCCAACATCATTTCTCTACAATATTTGTTTAAAAATAACTCGACACTGTAAAACTCCACTGCCAATCATGAGTGGACAGGTGATCCGCTGTGGCGACCCCTAACCGGGAAAAGCCGAAAGAAGATTTGTTTAAAAATAACTCCACAAACTCAATCCCCTCATCTTGGGCAGTGGTAGTGTATAATGCATTGACATCTACTGTACATAATAACTTCTCCTCATCATTAAAAACATAGTTGTGTAATTGATCTAAAAATGGCTATGAATCTTTTAAAAAATATTTATTATTCTGTACAGCAGGATTAAGAATAATATCTAATAAACTAGCAATATTCACTGTTTTATTCCTTGGAGAAGAAACAATGGGTCTAAAAGGTAGACTATTTTGATTTTTGTGCATTTTAGGAATCCCAAAAAGGGATCCTATCTGTGGCTGTTCAACTGTACAAAAATTAAAC
Organism: Protopterus annectens; assembly: GCF_019279795.1. Taxonomy (NCBI): domain Eukaryota; kingdom Metazoa; phylum Chordata; order Ceratodontiformes; family Protopteridae; genus Protopterus; species Protopterus annectens. Next base: position 488,162,806 of record NC_056729.1, read on the forward strand.
ATCTCAATAGAAATACATCCCTGATAGAACAGACCTAATAATGTCAAATTAATAATCATGTACTTCCTTCTTACAAAATCTTTAGTCACTTTCTTATAATTACTGGTGTTTGATAACAATGAAAGCATTGCTTTTGTGTAATCTACCCTATTCATGATAACTAACCCATTGCCCTTGTCTGCTTTCATATGCCTAACTTCACTGTATTTACGCAGACTTTTTAGGGCCAATGATTGTTCCTTGTTCTAGTTAAAATACTTATTGTTAACATTTCTACTACTTTCATTGTTCGTAAACAGTTCATAAATAGCATCTTCACACAGTTTACCCATCGATGGCGGATTAACAGTACTATGCTTTTTAAATGAATTTTGAACACACTCAACACCTCTGCAAATAAATTTAAATTCAGCTTTCTACTAAACTGTTTAAAGTCTAAAATCACATCTGTCAATGATGCTCGATTCGATGGAATAAAAAAAACCCCTCTCAACAGTACCTCCAGTTTTGTATCAGTGAATTCAATATCACTAAGATTAAAAATATGCCAAGGTTGTGTTAGCATGTCTCCCCTTGATCCGATTTCTTCCCTTTGTCGTCTTCTCCTCTTTCAGAGACAAAAAAAAAAAAATGAGTTGTTACCACTTTCATCTCCCGGTTTTAACAGTGAAAGAACTAAAGAATCTTCTTCCACAGAAACAGTTACATACTAGAAAAAACAATCTCTCCACTTCCGCTCCTTAGAACACTGCCCGCACCTGAATCGGAGCCCTTATGACTGATATCATCATTTGGAACACTGGAAAGGAATCCAATTGGTCTAACCTCCATTTGGTGACATTTGAATAAGTTCTCTTCTTTTTAGTGTTAACTTCAGATGCCCCTTTTATAACAAATGCCTGCTGGTTTGAATATGCCAACAAATCTCAGTTTAATTTGCTCTTTTGTTGAATGACTGTGGCAATATGGCTTTCTACTTTTGTAAAAATGTTGTAATAAAGCGACTTCACCAAATAGAATGAAGCATGTCCCTTAACTTCTCTATCAAGGGTAGTAATTTGTTCCTTTAGTTTAACAATCTGTTCAGTGTTATGTTTCATCAGTATTTTTAATTACATCCAACCCAGCCTTGTTGTAAATGGCACTAATTTCAATATACAAGGCATTTGTGTATGTAGTACTATTAGGAAAGATGTAAACTCTCAAACCAAGAGGAGCTATGTTTCGTTCAAAGCAATTCATAAGATAGTAATTTTCAACTTTCAAAGATTTAAATTTCAGTATGTTCTTTTCTAATTGGAACACCAAAGAATGGCAATCAGTTAACCTGTAACAGAGCTATTCTTAACGTAGTCCACGCTGTATTGGAAGTCCATAAACGGATTCACACCACTCCCTTTTATCAAATCCAATACCAACCACTTAGATTTTTTAATACTGTGATTTTCAATGAGTGTACTCATATCTGATGAAAGCTCAAATTCTCCAGTCTCTCCAAATTGTGTACAAACACTATTGATGACATCTTTAGTCTTACTGACAACTTGCTCTAGTGTCTGTGTAAGGTTTCTCAGCTCATCCGGTAATGAATAAACACTAACATTGAGATTCAAATCACTGTTGCCAGCCATAGTAGGTAATACAACAAAAGGTATATAATCCAAAAAGTATAGTCCAATCACACAGTGCGACTAGGTCAGTCTAAAATCAAGACTAACTCCAAAACTGAATAAACTGAAGAAGTGAAGAAGTTCTATAAGTAACTGAACAAAAGCACTTAAGTCACGTCGTGTGTGTGTGGTTTTTGCCAGCAACACTCGGTATGTTTCAGTTTAAGTCGTTTTAGCCCTTCCTTTTATTCAGTTTTGGAGTTACTTTCTCTCAAAAGTTTAGCATGGCACTCGCATCAGAAAATAAGCATATGCCTTTTAACATAAAGTACTACCTTAATATAGCCAACTTCAAATGTCAGCAATCCTCAATTACTTCCTGACACTAAATGAGTAAGAGACAGTGACAACTAGACTGCTTCTTCAACTTCATCCTCTCTCCCTGCAATATGTTACCAGTTCACATACCTCTTGTTCTTATTTTTCCATTTTTACCCCCTCAACATTCCCATCTCTTGTGTTACTCTGAAACAGAAATGTGCTTTATGTAAGTTTGTAAGGATTTCTAATCCATGTTGTGGGCAATACCCTTGCAGTTCACTGTCTTAGCTGACATGACTGATGTAAGCAATCTGTGACCAGCATGGCTGGTACCTTATGAAATATAATGGGAAGCATTGCATACACATCACACAAAGGCTGCACCTCTCCAAAACAGGATTGGAAATGTTTCTAAAATGTGATTAGTTCATAAACCTTGTTTTACAATCATACTCTCTGTACTAATGAGCAGTAACACATATACAGACACAGATATGTTCTCAGACATGTACTTACTCAATCCCACACACACACAAATGCATCAGCACATAGGAACTACATACATATATAAATAGACACACACACTCACACACACACTCACACACACACACACACACACACACACACACACACACACACACACACACACTAGCAAATTATTCCTGTTCAAATCAGAAATTTCTTCTTATAGTTTTCCTTTCTGACTGTACATTCTACATCTGGTTCCCTTTAGAAAGACTTACATATACTTTTGACAACAGATGAAATGAAACAAAAAGACTATTCCATTTTTTATGCAAATAATTGGACAAGTTTTTAAAATGCAAAATATTATATAAAAATCTTTACATGACCTATTCCAAATACAATCAGAATAAGTTTTTGCCATTCCAGGTCTTCATAAAATACATATATACATACATGCATACAAAAATAAATCAACCAGCAAACAAACTTTATTTATTTATTTATTTATTGCTTAATCGATAGCTCAGCCAACATCAAACCCAAAAAGTGGCAGAAGAAAATACACATGCAGAAAAATAGCTAAATGTAATGTAATCCAATGCATGACATCTGTCTTGAGGAATGGGAACATTTGCACTTAACCTGCTTGGTGAAAGAATACATTAAAAAAAGAGAAAAAGATGAGATGACAAAATAATGTCATAAAAATCCTGACTATGAAAGCTTTGATGTGTGATTACCAGTTCACATTAACTTCATTATGATGTCATCACAACAATATATTTTTTCAGAATGTATTTGCAGACAAAGGATACTGTCTGTTTATATGTACTGCTTGACATTCTTGGTCGCTTTCTCAAAACAACTGTCTCTTCCACTGGTATGCCTAGCACTTGTGCCTCTGCTTATTGAGGACTGTGGAAATTATAAAGGCTGTGACCATATGAACTATATACATTTGTGTATGGTGTGTGGAAAAATGTCTGATGCATAGTGTGAATTGACCATGTACTACTCAAAATATCTCAAAGGTAACACTACATTCACCAAGTATCATCTTTGTGACTATACATTGTTGTGTAATGAATGTCATGGACCATAGTCTTTGACTAAATAACTCCACTTTACTTGCACAGTGATGTATCATGCACAAGCCTACCTATGGAGGTAACCCATTGCTGTCATTTAGCCACCATTGCTGTCATCATTCATATTTACATAACAGTTAGAATAATGGTTATTGTCTTTGTCTCCCAAGCACAAGGTACAAAGTTCAATTCCAGCCATTGCCTGTTTGGAGTCTCTCCCTGTGCCTCTGTGGGGTTCCTCCTACCGCCAAAAAACATGCTAACTGCTTCCATCTCAAACTCACCAAAGAATGGAACTATGGGCTGCAGCACAGATTCTACATGGAGCCATATGGGGGAAGGGTTGTATAAACCAATCACCTTGGGTATCTATGTGGTGCACAGTATCTTCATGATAGAAGAACATAGATCACAGTCTGTCCACCATGGCAGGGCTAGCCACTCAATGATGTAAACTATTGCTCTGGGTGATTCAGTCATGTTGACTAATGCCACCAAATGGGCATGGATATTTGCCAGTTATAAGTAGTTTGAGGACCCAGCTTACTCTGACTTAAGCCAGGGACACATGCTAAGAGTGGGAGTGATGTATATGCCCTATTAGCCAGTGTTTGCCTGCCATAAAGCCCAGCAGTCCTGGGTCAATAAGCTACTAGCTAGCCAGTGCCCAATTGCCCAGCTTGGGTTACCTTGGAGAGCATGGTTGAGCAAAATCTGAACATAAACCCAATCAAACTTCCATACATGAACGAAGAATTGCTACACTAAATGTAGGTTGACTGACAGGCTGTAGTTTGGAAGTGGATGACATGATGTTAAGCAGAAGGTTAGACATCCTATGTATCCAGGAGACAAGATGGAAGCGCAGTGCAACAAAGTCACTTGGCTTGGGATCCAGAGTATGTTACTCAGGAGGAGGATAGAAATGGTGTGGGAATTGTAGTGAGGGAGAAGCTTCAGAAGACAGCGAGGGATGTCATCAGAATTAATGGCAGACTCATGGCAATCAGATTCCAGCCTAATGATACAGCAGCATTCATAATCACAGCCTATGTCCCACAGAAGGGCTGTGATAGTGAGGAAAATAGTGCATTCATATAGCAGTTGCAGGACCTACTAGATAAAGCAGGACAACAGAAATGGGTGTTGATAACAGTTGACCTAAATGCACATATTGAGACAGATAGAACAGGATATGAGGACTACCTGGGTCCACATGGGTGGTCAACAGGAATAAAGAAGGAGAGGCTATTCTAGACTTCTGTCTAACAAATGGCTTGATAGTAGCCAATAGATGGTCCAGATAGAGAGGCAGTCACAAGATCACATACAAGAATGGCCAACATGAAACTCCTCCTAGTAAGGAAAGGGCAGTATTATGAAACAAATGGATTAATTCATAATTAACTCCATTAAAAAAACCCACTCTACCATATTCAAATTGAAATACCCATGTTTCTCTGCATTAAACAACACTCAAATATCAAAATATCATGTTCTACTAATTCCTGAAAATTCTGTAGTACAGGATGCAAAGGGGGGTTGAATGTACTTTTTTTTCCTAAAAGAAGGCTCCTCTGAAACCATCAAATTAGTATTATATAAAATTTCCAAATAGATTTTTCTGAGGAATAATTTTAAATAAATGAGAATACTACTAATATTAAGGGAATGGGACACAATAAAAGAAAGCCCCCTTTTTAAATGTAGAAAATGTGTATCATTGATAACCACATTAGTACAAGTATAAACCTTGAACTTATCCTGTTCAAACACCACCCCATTTACCATAATGGGGTGTGCTATCATGATAGAGGAAGATAATTCAACTATCTTTTTCTTCTTTCTCCCCTTGTTTTTTTGATTTGGATGACATTGGTTAATATAAGTCCCCCATGATTCCTGTGGGAATGTCTTGGAGGGAAACCCTAAAGGGTCATTTATATCCACATTTAAATTAGTTTTCACTACTTCATTAAATTACTCTGATTAGATTTAAAATGAGTGTTAACTGCATCGATAAAAATCATCTGAAGTGGATCATGATGTGGAGAGAATGAGCATACTACCATTAATTGTAAGCCAGAGAAAATGTAATGACTGCCCTTTGTTATAACAAGAATGGGAAACTGAAGAAGATAATAATAGAGAAGAGGGTGGCATGTCATGAAAGGTATAAAATATATATTTTAGAAGCTGAAAAACAGAATGAAAAGAAGTTGTTAGGGAATATGAAGCAACTATGAGAATGCATGGAAAAGAAATATAAAAAGGTAGTGACAAGATAAGAGAAATAGAAAAAGAATGACATGAAAATATATTGAGATAGTAAAGGGATATATAGACAAAAAAATATTTTTAAAAGGAAAAAAGGAAGCTTCACATTTTTTAAGAAAAATGTTAAATCAAGAGAATGTTAGATGGATACAATATTAGATAAAGAAGGTAATATAAAAATAGTCATGTAGAAATTATGGAGGTGGTTGAAAAATTGGTAAGTAGAATATATGGAAAAGGAGTACTAGAAGGAGAAAATGGAATATGAAAATGGTATCTGGAAATTTTAAGAAACATTTAAAACAGGACAGTAAATGGAGGGAATGGAGGAATCACCACCAGGACTATACAGATTAAATTATGGATATTATAAATAAATGGATGAAAGTGAAAAAAAGAGTGTCATTAGAATTTTGATTGGGTGGTTGCAGAAAAGTTTAAGAGGAAGGGATATGTGATATGGTGATTAAATATGCATGGAGAAAGATGAAAGAAAGAAAAGACATAAAAACTGGATGCCAACAACACAAGGAAGTACAGACAATAACCTTTTAAATGAAATAATGCAAAGAAGAATGCAGAAAGTATTAGGAAAAGTTATAAGAATTATTTGTTGGTGTAAAAGGACGACAGGCGAAAGAAGTGTTAGTAGTAGTAAAAGAAGTGGTGGATATGATTTTGAAAGAAATCAAGGCTGTAAGATTACTGGCGATCTGTCAAAACCATTTGACATTATAAGCCATGAGACAATGTGGAAAATATTAGAGGCATATGGAATTTGGGAAAAAGTAGTGGGTGTAACTGAAATATATTGTGAAAAATCCTGGTAAAAGGTATGACAAATGAATGGATGGGAAAAAAATAAGAATTAACAGAGAATGTTTCATGAGCATGTGTCTTTTTGTATAATTGATGAATGCAATAATACAAACATGCAATTTTGGCATGACAGAAGCAAGATGGGAGATGAAGACAGGAATCGTAATACATATGTGTCTTATGCAGATGATTTTTTTATTATGGCTAAACACCATTTGGATGAGTGAGATTATGGTAAGTATTGAAAGTTTGTTCAACAAAAAGTTGGATTACAGTTAAAGAAATTGAAAAGTAAAGAATAAGTGAAAGTAAGAAAATTAATGGCATATTTTACAGTGAAATTTGCAGAGTCTCAAAGTATAATGGAGCAATAGAGAGACACAATGGAAGAAATTAAAAAGTTGTTGATTTGTATTGATTTGTTGGAACAGTGTTTATTTATCACTTAAGAAAAGAAGTATATATGTTAAATACTTATATATTGGGAAAACTAGCATACTTTGGGGGATGTACATGCTTCCAGCTATGAATAAAGAACTGTTATAGCAATGTTTCAATTTGATTTAGGGTCAAGATTGAACCCATTTAAAAGAGAGATGATATATAATTAAAAAAAGAAGGAGGAGATTTGAATAAAAAAATGTAATATATTCAGCATCTGCTTTGGGTAATAGAGAATGTAAAAGAGAGAAAGAGACACAGAGAGAAAATTATAGGAAAATGTTATATGTAAAATGTAAAGAAATGACCAGGGAAGAAAAAGATGCATTAAGCAGTAAAAACAGAAGGGAATGAATATGAAAATGAAGTTAAGCTATGGAAGTTAAAATCTAATTAAATTGATAGAATTACAAAGAAATTGTATATTATGGTCACAGAAACAATATTAATTGGTATTTCCATTGAGTAAATGAAAGGAAGATATAAAGAAAATAAATTCTATCTAATTAAATTGATAGAATTACAAAGAAATTGTATATTATGGTCACAGAAACAATATTAATTGGTATTTCCATTGAGTAAATGAAAGGAAGATATAAAGAATGTTGAATAAATAGAAGAAAAATGTTATTTTTGAAATGTAGAAAGAATGAAATGTTTTGCAGAAAATTTAAAAATTAGTATAAATCGGAAGGGTTCAGAAATATAAATATGGATATGATATTTTACGGAAGGTATGAGAAATGAAAGAAAAGAAATGTGAAATTGACAAATGGGGCAAAACATTGTAGCAGAAGTGAATATGTGATGGGATATTGTATAATAAAATACAGAAGATGGAAATATGTTAAATGAAATAAAAAGATGGTTATGGAAGAAGCTGTGGTGATAGAGAGAACCCATGAATCTGTCATTTTTTTAACTTTGGCATATACTTTATCCAGTATCTCCACTGTACTTAAGTAATCTGAGGCTGCCGTAAATGTTTCATGATCTGCCTGGTTGCTATCTGTTTTTGCTCGATTTTTCAGACCCGTGACTAGTAGTACAGTTTTCCCTTCAGTATTAAGCTTTACTTTTTTAGTACATTTCATCATATGATAGTTGAAAATAATAACACTGATCACATTCCAGCACTCCAGGACAACTAAAAATTAAGTTAACTTACTGATGGTGTAAAACAAGGTAGCCACTTGACAACCTAACTGGAAGTCTCTACAGTAAATAGAATTTAACCTTTTTTTAAATACTCATCATGCAAGCATGAACTGTACTGTATTTTAATTTCTCTCTTGCTTTTGTCTCATTTCTCCAGAAGCCAGAGCAGAGAACTACCAGTAGTACTAGGGGAGGGTGGCCTGTCTTTTCAAGCATGGGATGAACACATTCGTTTCATACTGCATTCTGAAGTTTTTTTCTTTCTCAGTTTCTCTGCCTGATTATTAGAAATGCACCCATAGCTCTTTATAAACTTCTTAGGCAGCGTCATTGTGGAGAATATGTAATCACCTTTTGCGAACTGAGCATAGGTAGTCGGCTGCTTACAGCAATTAGCCACTTCAGTCATTTGTTACTATATGCTCTTGTTAGTTTCTAGAAGTTTGGTAGTAGTTTTGCTGTCATAGTGGTTTAAAAGGGAGCAGGTTTACCTTTCATGGTTCATGATAAGAAGATTGTGGGTTCTATTCCCACAGGAGGTGCTTTCCTTCTTCCTAACTACATCATATACACTACAGTTCAGCATGGGGGGACATCAAGTACTGTCCTGTGCATGAGACTTCTGGGGGGGCCACATTGGACTGGCTTTGTCATAGCTGCATATGACAGACAGGATAACTTCTGTAGTTCATAGGGGAACACATACGTCAACATGTTACCATGCAGATACATTATTGTATGAAATGTTACTTACAGCACATGACTTCACTGGGCAGTCACTGGCTTTGTATTTAAGATAATTGCACATACAACTTACTCATGTTATATAAATTGCACATCAGTTCTTATCTATGTCTGCATTTGTAGTAGACCTGTTATTGTCACTGATGTTTTTTTCATGACAATACTGCAGATGTACTTGAGATAATATATTTTAATTATTATTATCATGTAGTACTCTATGCTTGCTCCACCCTTTATCTTTTTATGCTACAATTAGCCAGGATTCCTCATGTTAGTTGGCACACAATGACTGAAACTCTTCTCACGACTGATTCAGGTTCCTATAGTATGTTTCTCTATTTAGGTGGTTAATTGAAATGTAGGTAGTTGTAAGCCACTGAGAAGAACTTGAATTTAAATTTATGTTTGTCGATTAGTTTTATAAATGCTGTGTATGTGAGTCACTCAAGCATTAATGCATAACAATCTTTCCACCCTGTTTATTAAAAGAAATCTAACCAATGGGCTAATAATAAAAGATGTGCAAAACGGTCGTATAGCTTGGCTGAATTTTTATTTTTATTTGTTAGCTGAATAACAACTGGTCTATTGCATACCCTTTACAACTACAGCACAAACCACAGGAGTAAAGTTAAAAGCAGTACATAAACATAATGTTAGAATCCAGCTTTCTTGTATGGTAGGGCAATAGTACTTGAAGAAAGTGCTCATGGATGAAGGGAGGGCATGTAAACTTCACAAAGACAACTCATGACACCAGGACAGCAAGTAAAACAGAAAATACTCTCTAGTTACTTAAACCTACTATTATTATTTTCATGGTGTAACTTTTCACAAAATAATTAACTTTATTTCATCTAGGAAGAATTAAGTGAATGTGTGATTCAGCTGTCTACTTTACAAATATATATCCTTATTCCTCACCATGGGCTCCAGATGCGGGATGTGATAAAAACACATATCTGGTACATTGTGTAGATATTTGCAATTATCTATAGTTTGAAGACATAACCAAAAAGTTATTAATTGTAAGTTAAATACATCATCAATGGCAGAAACTTTTCTAAACACACTATATTAATGCTGCTTACTAAAACTGAAAGTATAAGTATTTACACTGCATAAACAAAATTTAGACACAGACAACACCCACCCAGAACACAATAGCCTGCCATCTGTTCTTAGTTTAAATGCAAAAAAAAAAACCCAAAATGCAATAAAATATACTGAAACACAAACCATATTTAACATTATCTACAATGTAAAAGAAAGTACTTTTAAATACTGCACATAAAAATACACACACAACCCCAAAACAACACTGCTTACCTAAATCAACATCCTTAAAACCCTTAATTGAAAGAAAAAAGAAACAAAATAATAAAAAATAAAATAAAATGTTAACCACAGCAAGCTAACTAGAAAACAGCATTACTGGCAAAACAGTACTGATTCTAGATATCTGTACCAACTAAAACAAAACTAAATGAAATATAACTAAACTTTGTGGCAGAAAGGAAAAGTGTTAGAAACTGGGGACAGAAGACCTTCTGCGGAAAATGATTATTCACTGCACACCAAGCAGAAGAGAAGCAAATGTACTCCAGATTTATCAGGGAATGTCAAGAGGCAGGTGTGAGATTCAAACTGCTTTATCCAGCTGTCTTTAAAGTCTTTTTTTTTTCCTGGAGAATCAAAATAATTGTTTATGCAGAAGAGGCTGCAGAGGAAGTAAAAAAAGTTTATCCAACAAAAAAATGAGTCAGCAAGCAGAAGAGGACTCTGCTTCTCATTCTTCTGACGGTAAGGTTCATAAAGAGATTTTGCCAGTGTTCCAAAGGAAAATGCTTTAGAGACAGAAAAAAGGCACAGGAGTTGACTAGAAGAATCAGCAAAACCTTGGACTTGAAACAGAGTCTGGTACTAGGAGATGGAGATGAACAGGAAGAAGACCAGCAACTCTGAAATTAGTAAATTAGTGGAAGACTATAAAGCATTTTACCACATTTGTGAAATATGGTTTTGTAAGAAAAAGTGGCTGAAAAACTCTGGACATTTGTTCACTTTGTTAAACTTGTGGGTGAACTGTAAAGGACATACCCCACTTTATATCATTAATGTTTAGAGGGACACTAAAATGGGGAAAACTATCTGTAAGGAAAATAATTTGTATTGTTATTAGTATTTGTATAAAACATTTCATGATATAAACTGCATGTTATGTACAGTAAAGCAGTTTTGTGTAGTGTGTACTCAGGGGTATTTTAAATGTGGGTGAGACTTTTCAGTGACTGTGATGTATCGGTTAAAGATAATAAAGTAAACAAGTATTTTTTTAGTTGTAAGAAATATAGATTGTACAGTATAACAGGAGAAAAAGGGCTGGACAAAGGTAAGTTTAAAGTTAATATACTGTAATGTTGGGCAGGGTGTAAAAGTGCACTGATTGTATTATATTATATTATATTATATATAGAATTATTATATTTTCAGTTTTTATTTTACAGGGTGAATATCTAGAGTGCTACCTTTAGCTTAAGCTATAAACAGGTAGTTTTGTAAACATGTAGGCTTTGGGGATAAGATAAAATAATGAAAGCCATGAAAATACTTAGCTTCTTATAACTGCAGTGATATTATCTTGTTTGTTTTCCATAATCAAATGTTCAGTGGAGTCAAAATGTTTGCAATTGTGGGCAGCTGTGCATTCTTTTCTGATTGAAATTTACAGAGACTCATCACTGAGTACATTTCCATGGAGAAAAGGGTGCTGCAGGTGCAAGCAGTTAAATTTGATCTTTGCTGAGGGAAATGCAAACTGTAATGGCACAATGGCCAGAAGTTCAGTGAAAAAAATTAAGTTTAAAATAATGGAAAGTGAATAAGTGGTAACAACCTCCCTAGCAGCTTTAATACATTAATGCAGTTAATAGAATAGTAAAAATGTAGTTTTATTTAATGATATCCAGTGCAATGTATTTAGGGCTATAAGATAATATTTCCTGAAAGCATACACGCTATTTTTCATATCTTGGAGGGGAAGAGAGATATGGAAAGAATAAACAGCAATCAGTGTAAGTGGGAGCACAGGCTGTATGCACTTTAGTATGGTTAACCTTAATTTTAGGTTAGATAATGCCTGTAGTTGCAGCTATCAATTTAGGGCAATTGATCCCGTCTGAGGTTTAAACCATGTTTTGAAGATGTACATAGTTTTGTGTGTTAGGTCCATGTTTGCAGGGGATGGGGGTGTTTTATATGTTGTTTTTTGTTTGAGAGTTTTCATTAAAACAAAAAGTTTTGAAAAATGTGACATAGGTTCAAATGTAGAAGAGAAGAAAGAACTGTACAAAAGATCAGCCTACCGAACATTAGTATATGCATGTAACATAAAAGCCATTAAAAAACTGTTATGTATAATACATAGCTTTTTTCATAATGGTTATGCTGTCCATATTATCCTGGAATGTAACAGGTATAGATAAAAATGAAAGAGTACTGACTTTTATTTTTTTTTTATTTTATTTATTTATTTATTTATCATTTGTTGACCGGGAAAGTCTGACTAGGTTCCACAGAGCCTGTTTTCAGCGGAGGCCCGGGGAGAAATGCTCCAGATGCATGTCTTTGGAATGTGGGAGGAAATCGGAGTACCCGGAGGAAACCCACGCGAACACAGGGAGAACATGCAAACTCCACACAGAAGGCACCCCAGCCGAGAATCAAACCAGAGAACCTCTTGCTGTGAGGTGACAGTGTTAACCACTGCACCACTGTGCCGCCCACTTATATTTAGAAATGCAGACTACAAGTACCAATACTGAAGGAGACATGTTTGGAAAGAAATGAGCATATGAATTTGAAAAAGAGAGGATTTCAGAATGGATATCCAGCAGAATGTCAAGGACAAAGGAAAAGGGGAGTAATTATATAAATTGCTAGAGGGGCTCCAATAGTGATAGATGAGGGTGGAGACAAAATGGTAGATTTTTGGTAGTAAGGGTCTGTTGGCAAGGGAGGAAATTGCAATGGCATGTATTTATATTCCACTGAAAATTGCTATTAAGGAGCTTAAGAAAGTTTTGGAAGAAGTAATCAGCTTTCAGCAGGGAATGTTATTTATAGGTGAGGACTGGAATTTGATTTGCCATAGCGAGTATGTATCAGAGATAGCTAGAAGGAACAATATAATAAAATAGGGTTGATTTCTGATGAAACTTATGAAAATATTTGGCGTGGAAGATGTGAATTCAGCAGTAGGAACTCAGACAGAATTTACCTATTATTCCCCAGGGTACAATAACTAGGCTAGACTAGACAGAAAATAATATTTCACAGAAACTTGCACATTTAATTGAAAGCTTCAACAAACATCCAATAACTATTTCTGAAAATGTACCAATAAAAACTATGACAAAAAATGTAAGGTAATGAAGTAAAGGTAAGACACTTGCACTTTTATACCTACCTGTTAAAAGAGAGGAATTTAAGGAATGGGTAGTGAAAATTATTTGGGCCTTATTAGAGAAGATAGAAATGTCTTCAGAAGTTACAGCTAGTAAATTTGATAAAAAGAAAACTGAGTTTAAAAACAGGGTTGAAATACAAGAAAAAGAGATGTGGTTAAGAAGTAATAGAAATTACTTAGAGGGTCTGACAAAGATTAAAGTTTTGCATAATAAGGGGACTCTCAGAACAAGAGGAAGAGCAAATGCATGGTGCTAAATAGAAAATAAGGGAATATTTGGATAATATGCATGAATTTAGAAAGATTGAAGTTAAGCAACTATTTCTGATAACTCCAGAGCACAAAAAAAACTTTAGTACAATGACTTAAGCAACAGAATGTTGAAAGGGTTGTCGCAAAACTTAGGGAACCTATAACAAGAAAAATAACCAGATATCCTTTAGAGGCTTTAGAAATATTCTGAAAATTTTATGAAAATTTGTATAAAGCAGAGAAATGTGGAAATCAAGAAAGAATACAAATGGAAATATCTATAAAAGACGTAATTATGCCAAGAGTAGAGATAGACAAGGCTCAATAACTAACAGTTAAGACAGGAGGTGATAAGATAAAAGCAGTGATGTATAATCAATCTGTAGGGAAGTCTCCAGGAACAAATGGTATTCCTGTGGAAATTTGGAAATTAGGAGGGAGGAAACTGATAAAGATTGTAAGATTTTGTTTAACAGTATTTTAAAAGGAGGGCAAAAAGCACCAATATCTTGGAAGAAAGCTGTGGTGGCTGTATTACCTAAAAATGTTTAAGACCCTTCAGACATAACTTCATATAGACCCATTTAAATTTTAGACCATGATTATACAGTGTTTTTGTCTATACTAACTGAAAGAATGGCAAAGGTGCTTCCAAAATTGATAGATGTGAATAAGTGTGGTTTTGTGGAGAAGATGCAAACATCTGGCAGTATTAATAGAAAACTTATGCTCCAGAGGGAAGCAGAATATAAGAAAATACCTTTGTTGTTAGTGTGTCTTGGTGCAGAGAAAGCATTTCAAGGAGTAAGCTGGGATTTTATGAGTAGGGCATTGGAAGCATTTGCAACCTCTGATATAATAATAGGGTTAATTAGAAGGATATATGAAGGATCAGAGGCAAGAATTAAAGTGGGAGGGTTCCTCTCAGATAAGCTGTGTTTGAACAAAGAAACCAGGCAGGGATGTCCTCTTTCCCTTTGTTATTTGCTTTATATTTAGAGCCATTAGCAAAGAAAAAAAGGACTCAGAAATCCAAATATATAGTTGGTATGGTAATCAAGAAAAATTGGCTTTATTTGCAGATAATATTATTTTGTAGCCAATAAATCCAGAAAAGGACATCTCAGTTGAACATTTTGAGGCAATTTCAAGTCTTTTTGGGATATAAAATTAATGATGATAAAACAAAGGCCATAACCATAAATTATATAGTCACACACAAACTGGTTCAGCAATACCATAATTATGAGGATATGATAAGATGAAGTATTTTAGAGTATGGATTAAAAATGCTTCTGTTACTGCAGCTAAGGATATGTGGGAAGAGACTAAGCAAAAGATAATACAACAATTGAGAAATTAGAAACTCTTATTTATGGATATGAATGGTAAGATACAAACAATGAAAATGTTTTTAGTCCTTATAGTCTTGTACAAAAGTCAGGCATACTTTAATCAACTGGAGTAGAAGTTGTGGACAATAAATAATAAATAATTGAAGGAATTTATATGGGAGGGAAGGAGGGCAAGAGTTAAGTAGGGTAAGTTGATCCTTCCAGTAGAGCAAGGTGGTTTAGGTTTACCTGATTTGAAGGGATATTTTACAGCTACATGATTAAGGCTCGCATATATAACACAAGTAGAAGGTTATAATTTATAGTGAAAAGGA
This sequence comes from Protopterus annectens, assembly GCF_019279795.1. Lineage (NCBI taxonomy): Eukaryota > Metazoa > Chordata > Ceratodontiformes > Protopteridae > Protopterus > Protopterus annectens. The sequence continues at coordinate 488,178,121 of NC_056729.1, forward strand.
TGATGATGAAGCAAGGGAAAAGTTCAAGAAATTAAAAAGTGTGGGATTTTGGCTGCAGATCCTTAAGGAGAATAATAACAGCTATACAGAATATTATATTCATAAAGTAGCAGAAAGTATTCTGGCCAGTTCAGAGATTTAAATTTTATAATAAATGGTCCTTTTAACAAGATCATTCTTCAGATACCAGTGGTTTCTTAGCATCCAGTTCTATAATGAACTGGCCTTTTACAATATCCTTATACAGATGGCTGTAGCTACCTATGGTGTTGTAAATGTCTATACTGCTTGCTGCACTAGGAAGCGCTTTGAGCTGTAAATCTTGTTCTCTTGTTTTTTTATCTAAGTGCTTGCAGAGGTGATGAACTGTAACTAGCTTTTCAAATAAAAGGAAAGATTATTAAATTATTTGAATTATTTCAATTCTGCTTAAATATCTAACTGGCTCGTAGTGACCTGCATAGTAACATGACTTTGTACTTTTCTGCAATGCTCCATTGGCTGTCATTTTTTAGTTTGTTCTGGGACCTTAATCTTGTATTTTAATTAGCAGCTGTGAGAAGACTGTTTCTGCATTATTCTGTACTTCTTTTTCCACAAGTAAATACTTGTAAAAGCTACGTGTTTGTATTTTAAACCCTGCCAGGACATAGCCTTGTAGTTTAATTCACAGTTGTGGCAGAACTGAGGAATACTGCCACATTTTAAGCCTTCTTCATTTTATTATTGCATTTTTCCATACCAGTGTTACTGGTAAATTTCTGTATAGCCATCAATAGTGAGAGAATAGCCTCTGCTCCGATTTGTGCTTCAGTACTTTTATATTCTGCTTCTCTTCGTTCAGTCTGATTAGAATGGCATCAGTATATCTTACAATGACATCTCCTATAACAAGTCTCCTGAGAAGTGTTTGCTTACCTGCTTTTACATGCAATTAAGCTAAAGCTTCTAAAAGAGTTCCAATATTGCCTTTATTTACTTGGAAGCCTCTGTATCTAGCCTGCTTGTTCCACCTGACCCTCACATATTTTTATTGTTGCTTTATAAGGCTGTGTCTCTGGTCTCCATCCCTTATGATAATCTGATTTCCTAAGTTCCAACCTTCCCTTTTTTACTGTTTCTGACTGTTCCCACCCATTGTTTTCCATAGATCCATGATACTGAGTGCCCTTTCATCAAACCAGTATTGCTTGAGCAAACCTCCTTTACAACATATTGTCTCCTGCTCATTTTACAGTAGGTCAGCAAAGCTTGGAGTCCTAGCCTGCAGTCCAGGAGTCTTTTACTTGTATCCAGTGCCATTCAGACAAAGTTAAGTACCTTTGATTGCTAATCTGCACTTATTTATTTTGAGTGATCACTAGTGTTTTCTGTTTTTGTGTGTGCATTTCACTGTTTTTTTTTTTTTTTTTGTAAAACAATTGCTTTTCCTCTCACTGTTGCTGTTGTAAGACTGTCTTGAAATTGCCTTCAGCAAGGGATTTCCAGCTAGCTGTCTTAAGTGGTTTGTGGTAGCATCGCACTTGTCTCTTCTGCTGTGCATTTACATCAGGAGGACTGAGTTTATTCATCATGTGGCAGGAAGTGTTTGCTTGGTTTGAGTTGGGAAATGCACAAAACGACTCAGTGTAGTCATTTTATTAGACATCAGGGCTCAGTTAGTTTTCTGTTTTATGTGTGCTGCTATACATTTTGCACATTTGCATGGGTTAGCAATGCCCTGCACAGCAGTTAACACCTAAAGAAAAAATTTGCTTTCTAGAATGGTCCATAAAATGGTATCCTGTAAAGCAGTAATATAGCACAAATACTTTGTGTGCCAACAAGCTTACAGCAGCTAGTCAAGAGTCAAGTGCAATACCTACAGATTTAGTAGAATTCAGTATTGTGCAAACATTAATGTTAGTAGAATTTAGTACTGTTAAACTTACTATACTCCAAAAAAGAATCCTTATCAGTCTGTGCAAATAACAGGCTTCTAACACAATACACTACCCCCTTGCAGCTCACAAATCTAAGGACTGGACAGTATGGATATGCAGTTTCCTAACTTCTCTGCAGTCAGCTTGGTGGATATGAGCACCTTGAGACAATGTAGCAAGTCCCACGTTTACTGAAAATCAATTAATCCTTAAAGAAGCAGACACAGTATGCAAGAGGTTTACTTGCACTCTCAAGTGCATGTCAGGTTGTCAAAACCACACAAACAATACCCACCACATATAGCACACAGGACACACAGACTAACATATGCTGATGCTGAGGCACTCAACAGCAATCTTCCTAAACAACAAAGTTCTCTTAGACTACCCTTGTCAAAGCCAAGTGTTAGCAAGTCAAAAGCACTCAGAAAAACAACACCTAACACCACACATAGTGTCAACTCTCAGAGGGGCCACAAACACTAAGCCCCTAAGGTAAGCAAACACTTCCCAGGGCACACATTATAGGAGACTCCATTGTAAGATATACTGATGGCCCTCTAACCAGGCTGAACAAAGAGAAGATAACAATTAGTTGTGCATCTGGAGTCAGAATCCCCCAAATCATGCACACACTTGAGCCTAGCATTGAGAAGCATATTAGCATCACAGAGGATGATGCCAGAATATGAGCAAAAATGATCGATTTCAACAAACTGGCTGTCTTGTGTCATTCTGAGGGGATACAATAATTGTCAGCTTAGGAGGACAATGATAAAATACCATGTTGTTTTGCCAAGGATGGTTTGCACCTCTCCCCTCTAGGCTTTCAAAAAATGTATCCACCTCCATAGTGCTTTTATAGATAATGCCAAACTGACAAGCTTACTGACATAGAAAAATCAACTCAACAGAACCTCAAGGTGTTACTGCTCAATGCCAGCAGCCTAAATAAACTACATTCCCTCCCAGCCCTCTTTACACTCAAGAATAGACATCTGTGCAGATACTGAGCCATGATTTAAAGCAGAAGAGAGTATTCTGGAAGTGCAAGTTTTCAGTGCCTTCCACACTTTTAGACCAGTAGCTGCACAGACAAGGGCTACAGTAGTAGGTCTGTCAATACACAACACCACCAACAAGCATAACTATAGGGTGGTCAAACAGGGTGACGTGTTGGAGCTCCCCCACCCGAGGATCACCACAGAAAAACTTCTCTACATCCTAGTCAGGTATAGGTAACCCTCAATGTCCCAAGAAGCTCACAATGCATACTTAGACCTACTGGAAACACTAACCTTCCAAATGTAACACCCTACTCATAAGAGACTAATCACTTTTCTATAGACTGGAATTACACACAACCTCAAATTTACAGGCACAGAGATTCCTGGACTTCATAAATACAAGCCAGATAATGAATATGCCCACTACAGGCTGCAACATACTGGGCCTCATGCTTACAAATAAGGGAGAATGCTGCACCCCCCCCCCCCTCATGTTTCATCCTCCCTCGTAAGGTCATGAAAATAAAGCTGTCTACTTCAAAATCAACTCCGTAATCCAATTAAAACCAGAAACAGTTATAAACTATTCCAAAACAAATTACTTTTTATTAAGTTATGTTTGGTCAAAATTCAGTGGCCCTCCAAACCCAGAAAATACAGCAGCCTATGTGGAATTGCTCTCAGAAACTCTATTAAACAATTTCAGTGGTTGCACAGAGGCTGCTGTAGCTACCAAAAGTGAGCTCAGGACTAGCCCCAGAAACAAACCGCCCTGGTGGCATCCCAAATTAAATGAACATACAACAAAAGGATAAAAATTACGGCAAAAATCAGGAAGGGTAAATTCCCATAAAGATAGAAACTCTCTCATTGAAGTAAACAGGCAACTAAGAGGGATAATTAGGTCATGCAAAGCCAACTATGAGGTTAAGATAGCTTCCAGGGTGAAAAAATAACCTTAAGGCCTTCTACAACTGTGTCAGAAAAGTTAAAGGCAGCACACAGCAATGTGCTGAACTGGTGGTGCCACATTCACTGAGCCTGGAGACATAGCAAACTTGTTAGCAGACAAATTCAAATCCAACTTTACCCCTCATCACCAACCAGCTCCTCAAAAGTACCATCAAACATAACCCTTCCAACTATAACTAAGAATCATGTACTGACTACACTTACTAAAGCCAAGAACACAGTCTCAATGGGCCACAATAGCATCCTAGCATGCTTTCTGATAAGTCTAAAATGTCACTTATCGGGGCCCTGGAATCATTAAACTGTAGTCTTAACACAGGATTTGTGCCAGATATGAATAGAGGACTGTGATAGTCATCCCCCTCCATAAGGGAGACCTTCAACAGACCTGGAAACTACAGACCCGGTAGTCTGACTTGCCTTATTTGCCAAGCCATGGAAAGAATTATCATAGAGATTATCAACAAGAACACAGGAGACCTCCAGACACTAGATCCATCCCAGTTTGGCTTTGTCAAAGGAAGGTTATGCTTATTGTGTCTGGTGGGATTCTTGAAAGGGTCGCTAAAGCAAAGGATGATGGGAAAACAGGTCATACTGTCTCTGTGAAAGAGTATGTTGTTAATTTATCAAATTATGTTTTTGATGATAGTGAACTGTCGGTTTTAGAAAAAGATTTGAAGTTTATTCCGACAGTGTTACCACGTATGTGTGAGATTAAGGGAGAGATTCTTAGCCTAGTAAGTAAAATGCACTTGAAAGAATATTTCTGTAATATTATAGACAAAAGAGTAATTTCCAATATGGAAACTGACTCTGAAACTAGTGACAATTTTTACTCTTGTGAGTCAGAAACAGAAAGTAATGCGTATACTCTGCTAGATACGAGTAAAATAAAAATGAAGAGCACTTTCATGCCACCGAGTAAGAACACATACGTACAGCGTTTTAATAATGCACTTAAATTAATAATAGAGAAGGAGTTAAATGATTTTGGGAGTGTAAAAAAGGAATATAATTTAACAAAGAATGAGTGGATTAAACTACAACAGATGAGTAAGAATTGGGATTTAATTTTTAAACCTTCAGATAAAGGGGGCAAGCTGGTAGTAATGAATTCTACAGATTACTTAAAGATGTACATGCAACATTTGAATAATGAAGAAGTTTATAGTATAGTAGATGAAGTATGCTTAGTGCAGGCACAACAAGAATTACAAAATGTATTAAAGAAGGGAGTGAGGTTGCATTATTTCATGGCGAGTGATGTAACACATAAGTTAAATATGAAGAACAGTACAGTGGCCAAGTTCTTTTGTGTACCCAAAATACACAAAAGTTTACAGCAACCTCCTGGTCATCCAATAGTGTCAGCTACAGGATATTTTACATACAATTTAAGTTGACTTTTACATGAGATTTTGGTGAAAGAAGTAGTTATATAAAAGACTTGTATGATTTTTTGGAAAAAATAAAGGAAATAATATGGACTGAAGATATGTTTTTTATAACAGCAGATGTGGTGAGTTTATACACCAATATATCACATAATCTGGGGTTGGAAGCTATACAATCCCCGGGATTCATGAACGCTGCACCAGGCGGATGCATAGCGTAGGTGTTACAACGCCAAATATGGCCGCCGATCGATTCAGGTACGATCCAATTCCACGTGCACTACCGGCGTGCGCCGGATCTGCGCCGCCTCCGGCATAGGTATGCTAAACACCCCATGTTCGGTGTTGCACCATGCAAATGAAGGCATATAGCGATCCACGAAGTGGCGCAGGCGTAGCATAATGGCACGGCAATGTAAACCAAAAAAAACGGTTTACATTTACCCAAACATAACATAGGAGTAACGGAAGGCTGTCAACGTCAGGTATCACACTGTTGCCATATGCCAATGGCGAAAGACACAGAGAATGTCAAAAGAAAACATGCACAACATGTAAATAATAACATAAATGGTATGTCCACAGAAACTCACAGCAGAACCCCAGGACATGTCTGCGGAAGGTGCTAAACAATGAAATAATATGACAATGTCATAAAACAGCAGTGTAATACACATCAGCTTCACAGCCACAATACACCATGGTATGCATGGAAAGCCACATCCACGGTGCAAGGGTTGCCAAGGAGTCGCGGCAGTGTTCGGCGCGGTAACTATGAATTAGTAGTCAATGCCATGCAAATGAGGCAGATAATACTGAATCACAAAACCCCCACCGGCGTAAGGCTGTACCAAACGGCGCAGTGGTAATACACTGAGGAGTGGCTCAGAGGGAATACATGTCACCTGCAGAGGGGTGTGCCACTGTAGGAGGAAGCACATTGGAGCTCAGCAAACCTGGGCTGTACATTGCACATCACAGCTGCAGGACCGGCGTGTGGGGAAATAGTTGAGCTGAGAGCACACAATGCGCGCAGAGGTGCATGTGCACGAGGATGACTACGTTCCCTTAACCCAGTCATGTGACGCTCGCCCCGCAAATAACATCGGATACAGTAAGGTGATGTTGAGAATATGAGGAAATGCGGAAGCAGTGTAATTGGAGTAGTAATGAGCAATCAACAGTAATCAACCCACGAAGGCCAATCGGCGGCAGCTGACAACTCTGCATGCAGAAACCTGCAAAACAGGATAGGGGAGGCATATGAATGCAAAGAAAGTAGGGGAGGTAGCAGATTGCAAAGAGTGAAGACCTGACACAGCAGAGCCAAGTAGACAGGCAGCATAATGGCAGCAGCACACAAAACGCATGATATGCCATGTCCCAGAAACTACACATGACAGGGCTCTGCAGGATGCATGCCAGGAAATAGTAGGTGCAACGTGCAGAAACAGTAAGGTAAGGTCGAAAGCTAATCCATTGCAGGCAAGAGTAATGCAACACCAAAGGCAACAGCGTTGCAGTGCCAACGGTAAAACACGGAAAATAATCCCCAGATACGGCCGCACAGACACACCCTATGGCATCATCGGGTGTACAGCACAACAGTATAAAGTGTGAATGCACACAACACACAGCCGTGTATTCCCAAATGCCGCACCATAGGTGTAAACACACGGGGAACTTTTAAAATGTACATGTTGGGTGCCGCCGTGGCCGTGATCCATCAGCATGTGTTAGAGACAGACGGAGTTGTGGAGGAGGGTGCCGACAACTACCGTAGGCCTCAGAGGAGAAGGAGAGTGTTCAGACCAAGGGTAACCTACCAGGGGCTACAAGACCTGGAAATAGTAGAGCGTTACAGGGTGGATAGGGACACGTTACAGCAAATAGTGGAGCTGTGCCGGCCACACCTGAGAACAAGAAACAACAGAGGGGAGCCCATCTCAGTGGACACAAAGGTATGTGTAAGCTTGCGAATACTGGCCACAGGTACCTCTCAAAGGCCAACTGGGGATATAATGGGCATCTCACAGGCATCAGCATCCAGGGTACTACACCAGTTTCTGGATGCCATGTTACCACATGCCAATGAGCATATATACTTCCCCAGATCTCAGGAGGAGTTGGCTAGCAATATGTGCCACTTCCACCGTGTGGCACAATACCCGGAGGTACTGGGTGCGATAGACTGTACGCACATACAAATCAAGTCACCCCCTGGGGAGCAGGGTAGACGCTACATAAACCGCAAGGGATTCCCCTCCATCAATTGCCAGGTCGTGCAATGCGCAGGGCATTATCATGGATGTGTGTGCTGGCAGCCCTGGAAGCTACCACGACTCCCATATCTGGCATGCCTCACAGCTGTACCAGGTATTCACCAGGGGGGACATCCCACAAGGCCACCTTGTGGGGGATGCTGGCTATGCACTGGAGCCGTGGATGATGACTCCCATCAGAAATGCACACACACACACATGCAAGAATGCCATAATGAGGCACACGCACAAACCAGAATAATCATAGAGCGTGTGTTTGGGATGCTGAAATCATGGTTCCGGTGCTTGGATACATCCGATGGAGCCCTGCAGTACTCTCCAGGCACATGTGCCCACATATTCATAGTATGTGCCATGCTACATAATATGATCCTGCAGAAGCAGCTGCTGCAGGGTCATAATGGTGAAGGGCCACAAAGCCCACCACAACTGCCAAGGCCAGTCCAGGCACAGAGGGTTCAGGACCATGAACGCACTGTGCCAGCCCCAGTAGGCAGACAGAGGCGTACCCAATATGCCTATGCCCTGGCAAAGAGGGAACGTATAGCACATACTCTGACAGCGTAGGCCCCATGGACTGACACCTCCCTACCTGCACACACAGTGAAATGGACGGCACACAAACATGGTCACCCGTAAAGTGTACCGTATGGGTGGCCCCATATGTGACTCCAACATAGGCAGCACCCAAACACTGTACACCCAAAAGCCAGCGGAGCATGGAACGCCAACACCTGAACCGTACGCGGGTCCTACAGCAGACGGCGTTGCTGTATGCTGCCACGTTCGCCGCAAGGTGTATACATATAGACATGTAGATATGTGCATATAAGATATGTAGATAGATATAATTACATATATAGAAATATATGTACACATATATATATAAGTACAACAGGTAAGACAGGGAATCAGAGGGATGTAAGGTGACAGAGAAGTAACACGCGATATCTGTACATAGTATACATAGTGAAAGACAACCTGAGCATCCGGGAGGTTTAACAGAAGAGGAAACCGCCACCCATGGAAAGGTCAACATACCGAAATGCATAACCGCGAGTCGGAATGATCGCCAGGCCACAGTACAGTAACAGTACATGCGCGGGTAATACTATGATGATATGAGGGGGGAGGTAGACACTGCCGCCGGTGATGTGGCCCACGCAGGTACTGTGTGCAACCGTCCCTGTGACTGCCGCAGTATGTGTATGTGTGCGGTGAGGGTGCCGTGTGTTTCGCTGTGCGAGTGTAATGTGTGCCACTGTAAAATGTGTATGTTGGTGCCATGTTAGAGGCGGAGTGGAATAACATGTGTAGGCATACAGTACACTAGCCACAGGTGTATGTACACCAGTAGTCCCAAAGTAGTACTGAGATCCCCACCCTGGCTAGGCGTGTGGCGACGTATAACGATGCAAAGTGAAAATGTCCCAGAATGTACCACAGGAATATACCCCACATGAAATGGAAAGGACGTATGTACTAATCATGATCGTATGTATGACACCGATATGCTAATTGCAAAACGATACGTCGGCAAAGTTACACAGCAATAGGTATGTACCGTGGAAATACGCATGTGCTACCCCGGTACTGACCGTGGCCACGTATCGGCCCGTAAACACCGCTGTGTGTTCTACAAGTGTCAAACAAGCAATCGCCACCTGAATAGGTGGCAACCACTGGCAAACAGGCCATCCCAAGTACAGGACCACAATGACTGTAAATATCTGGGACAGAATGACAAGGGTTAGTCGTCACGTACAAACAACCGCAGATATACCACCGATGTGACGGAGGAATACATGCAGGAAGCACACACGCAGGCGATACCAACACCACATGACAACAACACAACCTACACTCCCAGAACAACAGACAATTAACTGTCAACTCCCCAGGCAGGGATGGAGCACACAGACAAGCATACCGTGTATGTAGAGATGCAAGGCCCACAACCCGTATCCGTCACCTACAACCTCCGATATTCCCCATCGCACATATCAAAGGGATACAAGCCATAATAGCAGCACAAACATACAGGCAGTCAATGACAGCTGCATAACCGCAACATCTCGCGTGGGAAACACTATCAACAGCGGATGCATACTTGCATCCGTTGTTTAAAGGAATACAACAGCTATGTTACACATCTGAATGCAAAACGCCATCAACAGACGGCCAGGACAGGGACACCCACATGTCGAACATAATACCATACCCAACACACACAATCCATGGCTAACACCACTGCGAAATGTACCTGTCGCCACACATAGTGGCTGCAGTTACACATAACATAACACAATACAGACCATCTCCACGAAGGTAGGGCAAATAGCCAACGCCCAGGTGAGGAATGCAACCATACCCTAGTTACGACGCGTAATGTACGAATGGAGTAGATGCACAGGTGATATGCGCACAAGTACACACTGAGGAACAGCTATTGGTGTGATGAACCCACATGTTGCAGGTATCGATGGATATAAGGATGACTCCCAGGATATTCAAACCGTATGCTCATACCGAAACAGTACTCTACAACGGAAAGAGTAACAAATCGGAATACCGATACACGCAACGAAAAACAGAAGGAAACACTGACAAGGTATGTAGAACCCATGATATGTACGGGTGTGTAACGCATGATGTGTATGACGAAGCTGTACTGTATGTGAATGGTGTTTGTAAGTAATGATACTTGTCCATAATGCAGAGAGTGGTGAAAGGTGGTTATGTAGTGCTATCCTGCTGAGCATACCAACGACTGT